>NC_091930.1:33724069-33891569 GCF_041260155.1 Ptychodera flava
CACCGTGCCACTTTTCACTATAATTGGTTCAGAATTGAGAAATTTGAACGAGCGATAGTTGTACGGTCTGTTCTGTACATTAAACGCAATTGTTTTCTATGGGAAATCGAGCAGAGTAGACACATCGTAAAATGAAAAATACATCTGAAAAAAACCGTTGGTTTAACTTTTTCATTTCGCTGTTATTTTTTATAATATTTGGTATGACACATATCATGAAGGGTAACTAAAACTCTATGGTTTTATTTTTTTTAGTTTCCTTCTTTTTTATGAAATGACGAGTTGAAGATCGTTTTGCTGTTGACTGTGTTTTTACTTGATTTTGCATATGTCTCTTATCGCTTACGTATTTTTGGAATTTCCTTATGAAATTCTTCCCAAAATATTATAATTGTAAGGGCAGCATATACGGGAAATAGGACCTGTTGCTCTTTCATTAATATTTAGATGTGCAGCAAGGAAATACGGCGAAATTTTCAACATGACGCGGGAGGTGAAATTGACTCTCCGAACGCGCACTCCACGTAGTGCACTACGGCCCAAAGGCGCCCCATTTTGTACGGTATATAGCGTCCCGAATTTTTGCCACACATACGTGGAGTGCGCGTTCGGAGAGTCAATTTCACCTCCCGCGTCATGTTGAAAATTTCGCCGTATTTCCTTGCTGCACATCTAAATATTAATGAAAGAGCAACAGGTCCTATTTCCCGTATATGCTGCCCTTACAATTATAATATTTTGGGAAGAATTTCACAAGGAAATCCCAAAAATACGTAAGCGATAAGAGACATATGCAAAATCAAGTAAAAACACAGTCAACAGCAAAACGATCTTCAACTCGTCATTTCATAAAAAAAGAAGGAAACTAAAAAATATAAAACCATAGAGTTTTAGTTACCCTTCATGATATGTGTCATACCAAATATTATAAAAAATAACAGCGAAATGAAAAAGTTAAACCAACGGTTTTTTCAGATGTATTTTTCATTTTACGATGTGTCTACTCTGCTCGATTTCCCATAGAAAAACAATTGCGTTTAATGTACAGAACAGACCGTACAACTATCGCTCGTTCAAATTTCTCAATTCTGAACCAATTATAGTGAAAAGTGGCACGGTGTTTCCTTGATATATATACAAAATTGCTGTCGTTTTAGTTTTTTGAATTTCTCGACGAAACTTGTTTTAGTTGCATTTTATTTTTCCGATCGCTGAATTTTTGCTCTTGCCCTCAATAAAATGGCGATCTTACAGCGTTTGCATATGCAGAATCAGGGTCTAATATTGACCCATTTTAATCGGTTAGCGTCTCTTAAATTATACAGACCAAATACCAGTCAGGTTGTTGTAATTTATACCAATTTTGGCGAATATTAACTATGAAAATCCCAGTAAACTGCAAGAATAACACAGAACAGAGGCGAACGGGCGTAGAGTCTCCACTGTAATCGTGCAGTGAACGTTATCGATCGATATCCTTTTGTCCGAAATTGATACATTGTTGTCTCGCTCACTCGCGTGTAGTCTCCCCCCCCCGTTCGCAATGGCGCCAAAATGCGCCAAAATGTGCCGAAACGTACGTAAAAGTATCACCAAAACTAAAAAAATTGTCGTCGATTTAATTTCAGTACAGGAAACCAACGGATACCTTCAATGTTGATATTTAAGTGTATAAGTCAATATATGGGTTATTGTGGAAATGTTTATGACGTGACCTCAACACACGAGCGCCCGGCCCGTCCAAAAAAATTTTCGATCGATAATCTATTGAAAATAACTTGATACAATGTTCGTCGTTGTCAATAGCGCTGTTGGATAGAAATTATGCTTGGCGGAATAACGTACACTGAGGCATACCTCGGAGACATATGTAAGAGAAAACAATTGAATGCGACGCAGACTTGGAATGCGGAGACATATGTGAGAGAAAAACATTTGATTGCGACGCAGACTTTGAATGCGGAGACATATGTGAGAGAAAAACATTTGATTGCGACGCAGACTTTGAATGCGGAGACATAAGCTTATGTGAGAGAAAAACATTTGATTGCGACGCAGACTTTGAATGCGGAGACATATGTGAGAGAAAAACAATTGAATGCGACGCAGACTTTGAATGCGGAGACATATGTGAGAGAAAAACATTTGATTGCGACGCAGACTTTGAATGCGGAGACATATGTGAGAGAAAAACATTTGATTGCGACGCAGACTTTGAATGCGGAGACATATGTGAGAGAAAACAATTGATTGCGACGCAGACTTTGAATGCGGAGACATAAGCTTATGTGAGAGAAAAACATTTGATTGCGACGCAGACTTTGAATGCGGAGACATATGTGAGAGAAAAACAATTGATTGCGACGCAGACTTTGAATGCAGAGACATATGTGAGAGAAAAAACATTTGATTGCGACGCAGACTTTGAATGCAGAGACATATGTGAGAGAAAAACATTTGATTGCGACGCAGACTTTGAATGCGGAGAACAGGTAGTTTTGGGCCACCGTACAATCACATTATATCGCTCCCATGAATGTAACCTGGCGTACAATTATCAATGGCGAATCTGATACAATTACATAGAAAATGCCACACCAGCTATTAATGTGTACTTACATCGGACATTGGCGTGAAGACGTTCAGGTACAGACAATCTTCTGAACGAGGCTCTTCTAATGGAGCAGTTGGATTAATACGCTGATTGCAGGCCGGACCAACCTTTCTGGCATCGTGCAACCCCTCCCAGGGAGCTTTAGGCTGTGGAAGTCGAAACCTGAGGTCACCGACCGGCGGCTCGGCGTACGGTATCCCCTTGAAGACCTGGACGGTACGCTGAACGTCGACGTCCTTGTGGGAAAATTCCTCCGATTTTCCGACCAGTTTTCCAGATTTGATTTCTATGATCGGATCCTCGGCGAAAGCACAGCTAATAAATAAGGCGGTGTGAAGAACTAATTT
Source organism: Ptychodera flava (assembly GCF_041260155.1). Taxonomy (NCBI): domain Eukaryota; kingdom Metazoa; phylum Hemichordata; class Enteropneusta; family Ptychoderidae; genus Ptychodera; species Ptychodera flava. The sequence goes on from NC_091930.1 coordinate 33,727,031, forward strand.
CACAGGAATCATGGTTGACGTATGCAGTTCTAGTGTATACGGCACCTTGCGATCTACAGCATTCACGGACGTTTTTATCTCATGCAGTACACTTCGTGTCAAGAAATGACAGAGGTCAATCAAGCGTATTGGACTGTGGATAGTGCCACTTTTTATATAGGTATAATGAATCAATATGATTACGTCATCGTCCAAATTACAGTCTTATACACATATTTTCATTTGTTTCTTTGTCAACCGGAATAAAGATGACGACAACATGGGTGGCACATACCATTATGAATGGTGGCAGATCAAAAGTACCCAGATGAAAAAAAAATAAATGTTTTTGTCTTACTTCTCTCTACAACCTGGAATATTAAGTGTTCTGTATTGAAATACCATTTCTATTTCCCGATTTCAAATTCTGTCGAAAAATGTTTGCAATCACATGACAATATTATAACAGAAAAAACACACTATACAAAAAATGGTTTAAGAAAAGGCCCACATAATATGCGCTGTCTCAAATGGCAAATTTGTGAATTTGGTATGGTATACCACGTGTTTGCGACAGTTTGTTGTTGGGTACACCATGTCTAATGTAATGTTACCCCAAATGGCCAGTGATTATTTCCCCGTTTGCATGTCAGCAACAATGATAAAGGAAAATCGGCAATGCGTTCAAGTTCATTGTAAGCCAAAACAAATTGACCCCGGTTATCACTTCGCCGGTATAACACCGAGAACTTTTGGAAGTCCACAAAGAAAAATACAAATTCATCGATAACTCTCTATCGTCCTTTGACACTTTGTGACAATTTGACAAGTCTGGTCATGTTTTACAACAAAATTCAGGCATGGTTTTAGGGATGTTTTTGTATGTTGGTTACGCAACGGCACATTGTGCCAACGTTAAATGCCATGGGGTAGTTTATTCTATTATATCGGACTTTCCGATTGCCCGTATCAAAGGGAACACGTTTCCCCTCAAATAATATATTTTGATATATGATCTGGAGAATGAGGTATTTACTATCTAATCTTTGTTTGTTTTAGGTTGACTTCCGGATTGTATTACACACAATATCCGTTAATTTTTTAAAGTTCAATAGCGATAAACTGACTTTCTGTTGATTTTTTTATCTTATAAAATATGTAAATTTTTCTGTTTGTCTTTTCTTGTTGTATACATTGTTTTGTTTTATTTTAAACGAACCAGTTATTGGCGCAATCTGTTGGTTCGTAGGTACATACATACATACATACATACATACATACATACATACATACATACATACATACATACATACATACATACATACATACATACATACATACATACATACATACATACATACATACATACATACATACATACATACATACATACATACATACATACATACATACATACATACATACATACATACATACATACATACAAAAACTCTGACACTCTCCAGCTGTTACAAAAATCACACTTATTTTGGTAAAGGGATTTTGATAATACATCACTTCTGTGATTTCCGGACTTCGTTTTTAATGAAGCACTTAAATGCTTAGACCGGTATTGATAATCAAACTAGTATTGTTCAAAGCAGTCGAGCTATCGGCAGAACGGCTCGAAAAACATGTCTGGGAATTTCCTGTCCGCCTTTAAGTTGTATCAATACGATTGGCATTGAAACCGCCAACTGAGATACATCCCAAATGAATAATAGCTTCAATTGTTTTTATGAAGAAGTGTTTAGTTCCAACACGTTTCACAAGAACCCCGGGCCACGGTTTTGCAGATGTGATTTGCAGAGAGGTTGCTTTGTATCGTTGTGCCTCCATAAACCTCGAGTATGAGTGCTTTTAGAGCATTGCTACCCCATTGACACGGTTCACAAGTGTGGATTTTTTCTGTGATCTCAATATAAAAAAGAACGATACTCTGCGCAATTAGAGAGTGTCACTGTGATCGCGTTGATTGTGTTATGTCTATTGTTGCCTGAGCAAACAATAAACAGGATTTAGCCTCTGTCCAATTCTATCGCCGACTTGTACTAGCGCATTACGATCCCTCCGAAAGTGTTTTTTTCATAAATAATCAGGACTCTTTTACGATCCGCAAAAGATCTACATTCTATGCAGGACAAATGAAAACAACTATACGTGCCCACACTGGGAACGCGGCAATGCCGGAACTACTTTTGGCTAACTAGAGTGATCGTTTCGATTTTAGAGGGACTGTGGTTTGTACCTGACTACAGTTTCTGAGGGAAATGATTCCGCTTTCCGCGATTGGAGCAATTAATCGCTCTTCTTGCATTCTCAAAATTGAGAGAAGCCGACACGGTAGGCTAAAAGCGGACCTCAGTCACCGACAAAACAAAAGAGTAACACTGTCGCCGTCATCTTACGCAACGCGTAAAAGATTGCTTGTAAAGCTCTTTCAAGGGTACCGGTTCATTCATCAAACGTTTACACGAACATTAGCATATCTTTATTATGTAGATATTGTCATTTGTAGGTCAGCAGGCATGCTAGTTCATTTGTTAATATTTGAAGTATTTGCTGTTATGATCCGTGTAGGAATAATATAAATTGGCAGTGTATAATTATGTGGTTTAATAATATAAATTTGCAGCGTATAATTATGTGATTTATTTAAATAACTCAGAGTTACCTGTACTTTAGACCGTATTTTTACAGCTTCGTCTTGATGCTTAACACAAAAAATCCGCAAAATATCTGTGCGCACTGATTTGCTTCAATTACGGTAAGTTGATTACAAATTACTGTATCTTTAAAAACGATTTCGCTGTACCATACGACTCAAACTCTTTTAAGAAAACGTCAATGCTTTAACCGTAATGATCATGAATTTGTTAGAAGCAATCGAGTACGCAACACAAAATACAATGTAGTTCCTTTAATTATTCGATCTGCCTTTGTTATCATACACAACAATGACAACTGAGATAATTTTAGAATAAATTAAAGTCTTTGTTTGCCATTAAGAAGACTTTCCGTTACAACATGTTAAACGGAAATAATGCACCCGGTTTTAAAGATATTGTAATTTGTAAATCCGTAAACAAGCTTGCCGTACTTGACACAAATCAATCGGCACGGCCCCGTTTAAGATATTTTGAGAGTTCGTTTAAAATCTTAATACGAAGCGTACAACCAGTCTAAAAGACATAGGTACCCCTGACTAACACAAACCACATAATTATATTCCCATTTTTTAACATAATCGATAACATCAAAGGATTTGTTTCTCAGAAATGAAAATGCGAAAAGAACGAGAATGTCGCCAAGAGTTTTGGAAAAATAAGAACGCTACTGTGCTTTCGAATTTTCCCACGGACCCCTCCGTATTTATTTTCCCACAATCAACATTGGAAGTAAAAAATAAGAGAATTTCGGGAAAAACAAGAACCTGAATTGTGATCTCTGCAGACCACCGTGGACACAGGCCGTGTCGGTGAGGGCTTTTCGTCAGGTGTGGTAATTAACTTGGCCAACAACAATATATTCGCAGTCACGGTATTACCGAGTGCACTATCAATATCTTTCATGGTCATGTTACCCAAAACAACGAATCAATTAATATCGGGCTTATCTAAATCTTTAGTAAAATATTTGTCTCAGGTTGAATAGAATCACTTTACCTATAGACCCTCGAGAAAAACTCGAGGGTCTATGCTTTAACCTAACATCCCGAAAAACTAACTTAATTACTGACTCATCATGATCTAATGCACAAATAATCAATAGGCCAATCGCATTAGGTGGGTACACATTTGATGTGGTTCGCGAGGAATAGGATGTACTGCTGCTAACACGGGCGTTACAATCATTACTTCGAATACATTTATTGCTAATAAACTTAAAATGGAAATCACTAATTTCTGTTTACCTAAATGAAGGAATGGAAGACCGACCCTTACTCAACCGCGGGACTGGCGCAGTCATAATCCGCGGTCGATCGCTAAATAACCGGTTGTAATACAGTCATACAAAAAACGTAGAAATGGAAATCATCAGGTCGCTTAGCCATGAGAAATGAAGGAACAGCAGGGGCAGGAAGAGACCCTTTTGAGAGCCTTTCGTTCCCTACGCTGCTCTAACTTGAATCATGTGGTGTGCGCCCTCAACGGTCTTTCAAAAATGCGCCGGCGCCGATTCATCAGATTTCATACACCGCCATTGTACTGTTGCATATAAATCACATTCACGTTCTACTTGCAATCAGTATACACAGTCAGTATACACGAGCATAAAAGCTGCCGTCCCTTTCTTCATTGCCATTTCATTCAGTCAATTTCTGTTTGTTAACTTGTAAAAGGATATCAACTGACACCCGCAATGTTCAGGCTATGGTGTTCTGCAGAGACAAGCCTTTCTGGCATATCCGTTTATAGTCCAGCGCCTTTACTGTGTTTTCGTAACTTTTACTGGCAGCTTATGTGACTGCTGGTTGGCCTTTTTGCATTTTTGAAGTGAATATATGCTTAATGTACCATACAACAGTAAACGCCAATGTTTAACATGCTGTACCTGTGTAAAATACATGCCTGTGCAATCGGAAATAAGCGGGTTAAATCGCAATCATGACCAGACGATCCGATCATAACAACGATTTCAACATGTGTAACAGCCGCAGACCACGGGAAGGGAAAGATTATTTGACTGTTCATCCGATGAAGACAATGAATGAGCAGACAAACTATTTTGGCACGTAGATCCTAGAAAAAAAGACTAAGGTCATGATCGAAGTCCTTTTTTGTTCTTGAGTAAAAATCCAGGTGAATTCACATTTTTACTTTGGTGGATGTTACTTGTCTTTTGGTCGTTGGTCTGATTGCCCGCCCACGACAGAGCTTTCAAGACGTTGAGTTCATGTGACTTGCCACTTTAGTTCACCTACAAGAAATTAAACTAGAGTCTCCCCACAGCGCGCAAATTACCAGCAATCCACGATAGACAGTCATCATGCATCAATATTCAAAGAAGTCCTTTAAGGTAGTATGCACCTCGAAAGTGAAAGACTTAAACTTTTGCTCTAACTTTCCTCAAGGAATCTTTCAATCATTCTCTTTCAAAATCAAGAATAAAAATAGGGGGTCACCGTGCAAATTTTGGTAATAGAGAAACAAATTACCCAAGATTTACCGATATTAGAAATTCAAAATGGCCGCCATCCCTGTGTTAACTCTATGGAGAAAAATAAAAATTTTGAATTTCGAAAAACTAAGCCGGTGAAAAGTTTTCTTTCACCAAGAGCTTTAAAATGAACCCCACATGTGGTATATCAGAAGAGAATTGTAAAAGTTTGAGAGTCCGAATGTCTGTCCCCGAGGTGCGTTCCACCTTTAAGGCATAAAAGATGAAATAACGCGTCAAGGTAATCAATTTGTACCTAGCCAGATCTAGTCAGAAACCATTTCCCTGTCAAATCCACCATATAACATCTTTGAACCAGTTTTTAATATCTAAGGACCATCTTTGGTTTTACACCAACGCCGACTTGGCGTTGATTTTATACCGATATCAGAAGCCACAAGAAATAATTCTTTTTCGAGAAACAGTGTATGTCCCCCAGTAAGTTCCCATATATTTGTTAAACGATTATTATGGACTAGGTGACTTGGCGGTAGCTGCATGAACTATGCCGAAACCTCACCATACAAGTAAAATTGTCCGCGTTATGATCAAGGACTGTCCACGCACTCTATCTAACTGCAGGGTAGCCTGATTTTACGAAAAACCCGCCCTCGCTTCCAGCTTATGACAGGGGGATACTTCTTACGTCTGAATATCTTAGCTTTGTCTTCAAAATGATAGACTTTATGTATCCATGTCCCTTCTCGATGAGTCTGTCACAGCGATGTCGCTTCAGATCTTCAGCTAGTAGGTTACTGGATTTAACCAAAGTAGAGTGAGACTTATGAACGATCAGCCAAATTCTTTATTTCTCAAACAGGGTTTGATACGAAAGAGTATACAGTCAGAGGCCATGCATAATCAACAATTGCCAATGACAATTATCACCTTTACATCGCTTCACCTCAGGCACAACACTGATATTCAAATTATCTGAAACGCTCTCCAATAAAAATGATCAGTCGACCAACGAGTAAAATTACGTAGCCGCACTTTTGACACACTTTGAGAAGAACTTTACTGATCTATCATTTTGTCGGAAATAATGACCATATTGCATTGTGTCACAAAACAAATTGGCGTACTTATGTATAATTTACTGAGTAATCCTTTAATTAAGTTATAAAGAATTCGCTCCAGGCATCTCTGAGAAATTTGCGTGAACGGACGTACGGACAGACACGACCAAATCTATAAGTCCCCTGACTTTGTCCATGGGGACTAACAAACACTCCCTCAAAGAATTTAATAACAATGTATAGCTAAAAGTTTATAAGCTTACCCCTTGTGATGAATACAATTAAATCAATTTACATATTATATATCGTCGCGTCACTGCAGTGAGGTCGTAACTGCAAAATTAAGAATTTAAAAGGTGCGCAACAAAAAGTCAATTTTTTAAAAAACGGAATTCATAGTCTAAATGCACTTATGTTCTAATTCATATTGAACAACGATTTAACAAAAGGTTTTCACCTTGTTAGAATTTAAGGTAATATAGAAAGTCGTTTCTGATCATTTTCAGAACAATAATGATTTTACTAAAATGTCAGATTCAACCTGCATTCACTGACACGACGAGACAGCTTAAGAATATAATTCTGCTATCAACCAAAAAATATGTTTATGATTTTTTCACAACAATACATTTGTATTCTAAACTGAGCATTCAGAGCTTTGTTTGGCTATTTTAGTTTCGGGCATGACGTCACATACTTCAAGTGCTCATCATTTATTGGATGCTATAAGTGATTTATGTTTTCAAACACGAATATGAGTTAAGATGAGAACCCTTTTTTCGCAATCCACTGTGTTTTGATGATTTGGTAAAAACATAAGCATTGGCAACAACAAACACAACAAAAGCAACAACAGCAACAATACAAATAGAATAATTTAACAATAATAGTAATAATAGTAGTAATAATAAGAGTAATAATAATAATAATAATAATAATAATAATAATGATAACAATGAGAAGAAAGTAGTTTTACATCATATAAATCGTATTTTTTACACTCATTTGTTTTCGTTTGATTTTCATACAGTTGTTGTTTGTAATTCTTAATGTTATTACGTAAAGTGACTTCAACGGAGTGTTTATCAATGATAATATTAACATTTACTTGTAAGTCTCATTATCTCCATATCACCCCAAACATTATTTAGAATCATTTCTTCTTGAGATCCGGGCAATAAACTGTTGAATAAATGGCATGAGCATTCTGTTAATTGATATATAGTCCTTCTCCACTTTGATTTGCCTTTTTGACTTCTGATGTAATGTAGTTAAAAACTGCACTCAACATGTCGATGTCTTCACATTTGGATTCGTTATACTGTGGACTTTCAGTGTCGTCTGGACAGACCTGCTGGTCGTGGCCAATAGCCTGCCGCTCGAAATCATCACCTGTTCTTCCGCCCCCATTTGTTTCGGCATGGTACCGTTTCTCGTCTATGGAGGTTGCTTTCTCACAATGAAAAACAGAGTCGGCCCTATCGTCGTAAGCTGATTCCTGACTTGGCTCTCCTTGCTCTGAAGTTTTCGATACAACTGTGGTATGCACTGGCGTGTCGTCGTCATTCGCCGGTCTATGTTCGGTTCCTTTCCTGGTTTCGTCACTCAAGAATCTCAAGCTTTCGTCCAGCAGCAAAAAGCATCCTGCTTGCTGGTTCTAAAACGAAGGAAGCGAATATAAGACATCACTGATTGCATATATATATATATATATATATATATATATATATATATATATATATATATATATATATATATATATATATATATATATATATATATATATATATATATATATATATATATATATATATATATATATATATATATATATATATATATATATATATATATATATATATATATATATATATATATATATACATACTGAAGTATACAGATGTCCTCATGGGAAATTACTGTGCTCGATGTGGAAAGCAGAGCGTTATAAATAATAACACAAATTACTTCAAGTACAAAGCACGTCCCAACTATATGAATGAGAGTTTAGAGCTAAATATCTGGTCACTTCTAACTGCAGATTGCGGGATGCAAGAAACTTAAGTAAACGATATTTTTACTTTGTTCTTGAAGTAATTCGTGTTATTCTTTATAACGCTGTACTTAAGCACCGAGCACTGCAATTTCCCACGAGGACATCTGTATACTATTTGACGAGTAAATTTGGTTTTGTGTCGGCATCTGCCTGTTCTGATTTGATAAGGTGATGTTAGTTGATGATCGTATGAGCAGCTATATATTCATTATATAAAGTCTTAATAATTTCTGAATAACAATGTATTTTTGCGCGCTCTAAAAAACAGTACCAAACGCCCATTTACCGTTTTCAAGCGCCCCGCCCCTGCGGCTGCATCTGCGCGTTTACTTTTGATCAGTTTCAAGGGACCCATTGGACGAATTCCATAATCTCTCTTGCACTCTGTGCGTGTAGTGCACATAATATCCAGAAGCGCGTCTGAGATAGCGTTCCACTCTTGCTCTAGAAATCGGAAGGGAAAATGTTGACAGTGCACGAAAGTTGTAAATACTCGGACAGTTTGATGCCCCAGTCACGAATGTAACTTGTAAAATAATGAGGTTGTCACGAAAATACCTCAAATAATGCATTCGGACATTGGCTCCGCGCATGGCCCTCTGCTTGGCATCGGGTGATACGCTGCGCCATGCATTCGCTAAGACCTCGACCTAGACTGTTACTGAGCAACAAGCACTAATGAATATGGCGGCCAGTTTGAAATAGCCGCCCAACAAAAAATATTTTTTTCTGTTGACTTTTATCAACAACTAACTACGGCTCGGATTATTCTGGCCAGGAACTTTACAGACGTGGATGTCTTATGAATGTATGACAGTTTTACCGTACATGTAAGAAGTCATAAAAACTCGAAACAATATTATTGTACAACTATTTGCCTTGTTTTGGAAAAAGTATAACTGTAATACAAATTAAGTACATGAAGATATTCACTATATTTAGAGTAAGTTACCGAATTGTCTCATGAGGCACGACAGTTTTTTGAGTTATAACTGCGTGCAGCTTCCGGTTCTGACAGCGCAGTTAAATCTCGTGTACACAAAAGACAAACGCGTCAAAGTAGAGTCGCCACTTCATTTTTAACGGACCGGTGATAAAAAAGATACTTTTAAAATATTTTGTCCTATCGGTAACATGCTGTATATTTTGATAGGATAAACTGTCTATATTTGTTGTCAGAGCTGTCTGTAGTCCACAAGCAATGGAAACTCATATTGTAGATATAATTGATCACGTTTTGGAGCCGATATCCAAATAAAGAATAAATGCATTGAAGGTAAAGGCAGCACCAGAACTTACATCACTTTTGTCAACTAAGACATGTTCTACATCGATGCATCCATGAACGTATCCACTTTGGTGAAGCAATCCAACAGCTTCACGTAGGTCGTCTTTCATCAGTTGTTCATCCTCTTCAGGAAGTCCTGGCCACTCACTGAGCTCTCCAAGTCGCTCAACTGCCAGGTCGACCTTCTTGCCAATGCCAAATGCAGGTGCCCAGCACAACCTGTGTGTTCTCATCATTTCCATCTGAACGTCCTTGAATATGTTTGGCAATTCTGGAACACATAATCATAGAGTTAAAATTGCGAAAGAGTATCCGGCCATGATAGAAGTGTGCCAAACATACTTATTGTACTTTACCAGAAGCTAACAAGCTCTAGGTGATAAAGTAGATTTTAAAAGTGTGTGAACGCGAAGGCGTTATGTCATATTATTTGACATACCGATATCAATACCTCTCCACTCCGATGACATGAACTCTAACACATCACCAATAACATTTTATTGCTAACCTCAAGGAGTATATAACATTGTTTTCTGGCTTGTTGATGTTACTTAACCACGTTTGCAACTTGCAGTGTACAACTTTGATAGCAGTTTCTCACAGCTCTCCCCATTAAATATGATACACGGTAGATTCCTCGACAGACCGACCCTAATTTCTGAAGACATATACACTGAGTTCTACTTAACCAAGCTTGTATCTAAACGCCATGAGTAAACTGTCGTTATGAGTGAAACTGTCATAGACCGTATATTTTCAAGTTTCAAAACAGTTTCATATGCGATATATCAAGCAGAAAAATAATTGTTCATCGACGTGCAAAGACAACATAACAGCGGAGCGACACAGTTTTGAAGCGTTGGTGTCACGTGGCTTCAGATCTTACTAGCCTTATTGTATCACATGTCTTGATGATATCAATGTGCCAGTCTTTTCTCACATTCTTGCTGTGGTATATGCAGAAGCACTAACCTTGATTTTCTTCCTCTTCCAAAGATCCAAGAGCTCCAGAGAAGAACTGTCTCGATTTGATGAAACTGAAGTCTCTGGAGGAGAACGTGAACAGCACTGGGTTGACAAGAGCTGGCAAAGGTAGAACTACCACTGCAATCCAAGAATATATTTCGATCGACATCTGAACTCCACTTACACCCGCGATGGTGACCAAAATTATCGGTAGCAAACCAAGCAAGTACATTGCGACGATGGCAATCACGCGAAGGATGGTTGCTTGCGCTCCTCGCAATTTCCGCGACTGAGGACCAACAAGTGATGTCTTTTTAATGAAGACGATAATGCTCAAGTAGCAGACAATAATGACAGTCAGAGTCAGCGAGTTCAGAATAGTATACATAAATAGAGAGTACTGCCAGCCAGGTTGGTGATGGTGCCCAAAGTAGAGCGGTAAGCAAACCCTGCTCTGTCCGTAGAATGTGTATCCGTAATGTGGAATGCTGTAGATTGGTAGCATAGCCGATATAAGAACAGCAACAAGTGCAACGGAGACAATCACGCCGGCTTTTTGATGACCGACACGGATTTTCTTCAAAGGGTTTACGATCACAATGCAGCGTATTACACTCATTATCGTTATTACCAAATTTGACATGACACTGGCAACCGTTACCGTAACTCCCAGGAAGGTGCAAAGCCAATGTCGTCGCCAAACTTTGTCATTGACTATGTACCTGTTTCCGTAGTACAAATCGACGCTAGAGAGGGCTGCCAAGTAGATGCCTATCAGAAGGTTGAAAATACCTAAGAAGAAAATCAGCAGAATATCGCTCGATACCAGGGCCTTTCTATTGTCACCTGCCAGTCTCCAGGCTGTGATCCACAGATTCAATACGATCACAACTGTGCCGATGATCCATGAAAAAATGCGGATCCAGTTGTTCGGGAGCAAGTCGTCACAGGATGAAAAGGCGTCGAGGGCAGGCAAACATTCGCTGATCACACCGTGTTCGGAACTGGCTACACAGCAAAGAGCATGCAGATCCGAATATCTAAGGGGAGGTTGCATAAATAATGAATACGTGACAGTCTACGAGGACAAGTTCTCATATTTAGATATAACATTATGTCATTGTAACACTAATCAAAGATGTTTCTCTAATCAGGGCAGTAACTATACGTTACCAGTCCTTATTGTCGGTTCTGTCATTTGTTGATGTGGCATTGACCTTGTGGGTGAACATGTGGATACTTGATGAAACCAGATCTTGGAACAATTACATAAATCGATTAGGAAGGACGTTATGCACAACGATAGGTATAATTCGCAGTCTTTGTAAGTTTATCCTGAGATCTGACCATGTCACTACGTCACCACGTCACCACGTCAAAGGCCATATGTTTGACAGAATATAAGAGTTTTCCATGATACAAACTTTGAAGATTTTGAAAGTACAAAGAGATTGACAAGGAAGATTACTTTTCATGTGGCATTGTCCAAAAAGCTATTATGTTGAAATAGTACCCTGTCTTTCTTCTGATATACATGACAATTTGACCAAAAAATGTTAGCTCTGAATTTTTTTACCTTGAAATATTGTGATTATGATAGGAAAGTTTGATGCGCCTTTAACCCTTTCACCACCATGGTTTGGTCCAAACCCATTGATATTAATGGTAAGTGAGGACCTGTTTACAGGGAATTGGGGGGTGAAAAGGTTAAACGTCACCCGTAAAAGCCGAATAAGCCCTTTCCCTTGAGACTGTAGCCATTGCTAAGAGTCTGGCAATGAAACCATTCAGTCTTTTCACGACAAATTGACACAAGAATAAATTTCGATTAATATGGAGGGAGTAAACACAAACTTACAGACTCCTCATTCGGTGCATATCCACAAAAATGTTTTCTTCAAAATACAACACTGGGTTAAGACGTAGATCTCTACAGAAGATTAAACGATATGACGATAATGAAGAGGTGTGTGCCGATGAAACGGGTAAGCAAAGTCAAACAAATATATGACGTGAAAAATTATCATGAAAACGTAAATCCAATAAAATTGTTTCAGAGGTATTTGCTTGGTTGAATTCAACGTGTGATAATCTGGTATATATTGATCCTTTTAATCGAAAATGGTATGCTAAATATTACTCACAAAATTATCAGGTTTTTCAATCCAACAAACGTATTTCCAGTCAGTTTGTCGATGCGATTATTGAACAGGATCCTGTAAAAACAAGAACAGATTCATATTCGGAATCTGCAACATACGTTATCGCCTGCGACGGCCTTACTTAGAATTACTTACTTTGTACGGGTTGATTAAGATGGCGGACGTAAAGACTACCAGAAACTTTAAAAAGACATACAATATTTATGCTCCCGACGTGTTACAAATGCCCATGTATTATGCAACTGGTTTCTTGGGACATAACATGGGATTCTACATGTTTCATTACTAAGGTTAACATGGTGGGGACTCTTTTTAGAAGCTCATGGAGCTAGTACAGTTTCACCGGCTTTGGTAGTAAAGATCGAAAATTTAATTTTTCATCATAGCGTTAACAACGACTTTTAACTTCAAACGTCACTATTGAATAACGTTTGTCTCTTGTACCAACGATTGCATGGTATACCATAATTTTTATACTTGAGAACAGTTTAATTTTATAGATGGGTGAACAAACGTATAAGTCTTTCCTATATCGGGTGTGTAATACCTTAATGGAGATGTTTCAAATACTTACAACCGCATCAGGTTTTTAAGTCCACTAAATACATAGTCTGGCAGTAAGTTTAAGCTGTTGTTTGAGAGATCCCTTTACAAGGAAGAAAAAATGGACGGTTAGTTCTACAGATAACTGCAAGGCTAAGTCATAGTGGTAGATATGTTCATTCTTTGCAATCTTCAATCAGCAAAATGTCATTATCTATTTATCTCTCCCTCCTCTCCCCCTCTCTCTCTCTCTCTCTCTCTCTCTCTCTCTCTCTCTCTCTCTCTCTCTCTCTCTCTCTCTCTCTCTCTCTCTCTCTCTGTTGTGTGTTATCCAATGGGACTGAACTTCGGCGATGCACCTCGCATGACAGATGCCCGTTCAATGTACTCACAGCATACAAAGGAAGTCCATATTCTTAAACTGCGTGTCCAGTACCAGTGCTTGAGTCCTCACTTTCATACTGCTTGCATTACTTGAGAAAGAAAGTATACAAAAAATGCCATTAAATGCTATCAAGTCTGTCAAGAGAACGAAATAAGGCGATTATATTTTTCCATACACATTTCACATACAAACTATAACATTCTGTGGGACACCTGCTTGATGCTACATAAATACACCTGTTTAAGGATCTGGGCTCTATGTCTCAAAATTGGCGGTTACATCAGTTTTGAAATAATATGTATGCTATGAAAACACTATTCTGGCAAGGATAAATTATATCATTTTACTGCATATATTATAACACAGTTAAAATTCGCTGACGGTGTACATCTCACAAGTTGATATATTTAACCAAAAAGCTATATACTCGAAATATTTTATTGCTAGTTCACTATGTTAGGTCTCCTTTCAGCAATCTATACCTAAAAATAAGAGAACAGTCAGAATTTCCGCCTGAAATTTAGGTGATTTGATATATGTAATTGAATTAAAATAATGCAACACTTAGAATATAAGACTGGCATTCATGTATATGTATACAAATATTTTTATATATATATATATATATATATATATATATATATATATATATATACGAAAATGGTTTGCTTGTCAATGCAGGCAAAGTATAGTGCTCAATGCATTTCTGCAGGGCGGTAATACTGAGAATCTAGGAACTTGTAGTTGTCACTCTACAGGCTGTTTCATGCGCTAAGCAATCATCAGGAGTGAAGGTTTGGCGGCAATTGAACTGTTTATATTGTGTTGCAGGTGGGCATGCATATTCAAATAAGCGGTTGTGGCCAATGGCAAGTCAGTTATTACAGAGGAGGAATTTGCTGCGGTGTCTGCATTTTGAGAGGAATTCAGCACGTTTGTTGAGGGTTGATTTGCTATCTGAATAAATTATATGGAGTTTTTCTGTTATGCAAAGGTTGCAGCGTTTGGTTTTATTTGAATAGGGGGGAGCTCTGTCGATGATTGACCATTTGATATCGTGGTTTCTGTTGTTGTCTTTGAGTTTCCATATGAATTTTGAGAGCTCTGTGCTATTTCTGTGCTTGGGAGTTTTGAAAGTGTACTTGTGATACGTGTATCTTTGTTTGAAGGTTGAGTCCGTGAGTCCAATGTAGTGTTTCTGATCGTTGCTTGTGGTGACAGTGGCTTTGTATATTACTGAAGAGGTGAGGCAGTTTCCTGAAAGTGGACAATCGTCTTTTTTGCGGCAGTTGCACCACTTCTCTTGCTCCTTGTCTTTATGTAGTATTTGGTTGTTGTGGGCTTTGATTATACTTCCCATGTTTCTGGAGCAACTGTAGCTTACTTTCACGTTGTTTTTATTGAAGAGCTTGTGTAGACGGTGGCCTTCTGGAAAGTGGGTCTTAATCAAGTTCAGGAATGTTCTGCTGATGTTGGTTTTCACTGCCTTGTTGAACGGGGGATTGTACCAAATGATTCGTCTGCTGCGTTTTCTTTTGTTTTCGTTGCTTGGTGACGGGGGCTCGTACTTCATTTTGTATGTGTATCCACTTTGTTTCAGCGCCTTTTCGAAGTCGGGGGCTGCTTTCTTGAATGTTGTTTCACAATCTGAGATGTTTGATATTCTGCTGTTGACTGAGATAGGTATTTGTTCCAGGATTGGCGTGGGTGGTTGGATCGTCTATCGACGTAGAGAAGCTGGTTGTTTGGTTTGCTGTATGGTTGGTAAGAAGCATTTTCCAGTTGAATGTTACGTCAAGGAAGTTAGTGGTCTTGATATTTGCTTGGATAGTTATGCGGAGATCAAATGCGTGGAAAATGGAAGTGAGTTCCTTTTTCAGTTTTTCACATTGCCTTGCTGATTTACTGCTTGTGATGGCGAGCCCGTCGTCTCGGTAAAGACCGGTGTTTTCTTTGCCGAGTTTCTTGCTGAGGTGGGAGAGGATGTACAATCCGACGAGCTCACATATCTCAGCTCCGTCAAAACTTCCCATGGTTATGTCAAACATGTCTTCTGAGTTTCTCTTGGTCCATACGGAATCATTGTTGAACAGTGCGGATTTTCTTGAGTGCATTATGATTTCTTCTTCTTCGTCGGAGATGTCGGTGTATTTCCGTGCGTGATGGATAGCTTCTGTTAGCAATTTCTTTGTGATTGACGGGTAGAATTCTATAATGTCAAAGGCGATGAAACTTTTGCTTGCTTTCCGTTGAATTCGTTTGAACCAGTTTATGACATTTGACTGTTTTTCCATTGATTTAGATTGGTTTTGGAGAGTACATCTTTGTTTATGCGGTCAAGAATTGTCTTGCTTATGGTGCCGATTTCTGTTTTGGATGGATTGATGAGTCTGCAGGTTGGCTTGTTTATGAAATTGTCCTTGTGGTCTTTTAGGGTGATGAAAGCTTCTTTCTTTGCTATTGTTTCAACCCTGTCTTCAATGTGTAGCTTTTCGGTGATGGATTTGGCCTCCTTGTTGATTCGTAGATGCTATCATCGTTCACTTTTTTGTATGATTTAGTGATGTTGTCGTGTAGGAGTTTATCGTAATGTTCCTTGGATGTTTTGTAGAAGTTAGTGGTTTTGTCGGCCGGGATGATAAGTTCAATTGCCGCCAACCTTCACTCCTGATGATTGCTTAGCGCATGAAACAGCCTGTAGAGTGACAACTACCAGTTCCTAGATTCTATTCTATATATATATAATATATATTATTATCTTCGTGAAGCCTAGTTTATTTGTGACTTCTTTTCCCCGTGTGTACCGAACGGCCATAGATCGAAAATCAGTGACTGCAGACTTTTACCAGAGCCACAATCACCACCAAGTCACAGAAGTGTAACCTACTTAAGAAAGCCATGTCATCATTATTATAAATATGCGGATGCAGCATAGGCTCACTAGCCTTACCAAAAACAGCTGAAATCACATTCTATAAAATAGAGAAAATTATATTAAATCTCAACTCCAATCAAATATTCCTCAGGAACCATTTCGGAGGTAACAGTTTCACGTTTTACACGGGAACAGACCGTGAACTTTTAATATTTGTCGAGAAGTGCAACACCCTGCACCCTACGTTGAAATTTAAGTTTGAACAAGTAATCGACGATATCTCATACCTTGGCTTAGTGGTCGTTAAAGGTCAGATATCGAAGCATCAATTTTAAAATCTAAACAAAACCAACTAACTTGCTCCAATATTCACTGAGGCGCTCCTGTTACACCAATAACACTTCCAAAGGCTTCATTAAAATTGAGTTCCTTAGATATGATCGTACATGCAACAAAAATGTGAACTTCATAAAAAAGGTAAACTTCTTCACACGGAAACTTCAACAACTAGATTATAGAAAATCCGAAATATCTCGTATCAAAAAAGAAGTTAACAAAACATCATCTATACCCTTCGTCAAAGATAATATAAATGATGTAAAACAAAACTTATCTGCAGCAAGATCTTTAGTCAATTTATCAAAACCAGCCCAATCAAACAATGCTTAATAAGAAACAAAGGAACAAAGTTAGGAAAAAGCACATTACAACATAACGATTCTAGTATCTCTCTTAGATGAACACTGGCTACCATCAAACTAAACATGCTGGAATACAAAATCATTGGAGCGACGGATAGAGAAACACCGCCTTCGTGCCGAGACACCATTAAGACAAATCATTGAAACATAAAGCTGTTTTCCAGGGGGACCCATATATCACATAACCAGGATCAAAGCACGGATAATTCACGAATGTCTCACCATATTTCATATGTATCATGAAACCACATCGACCTTCGATCTACTCACTGTACGGTATCACTAACAAAGGTACCATCGATGTCTGAAATTGCCTTCATTTCCATCACATTTGTGAAATTTGCAATTGAGCAAAAATTAAGCTAATCGCACATACCCAATTCTCTGCGAAACCTATCTCTGACAAATACACGTCAGAGGAATAATGGAATTCAGCATATTGAAGTTTGATGTTTGACAAAATGCACAGCGATGCCTAAAATATGCAAGTGAACTTAGAATATGCCAGCTATGAACGCCAACATCATATCAAAAGAGTTGCGTCCACAAATTATAATTCTGAATTCCAATTTTGACTCTGCAAGAACACTTGGCAGTTTTGATAGATAGTGAAAGAATAAATTATGTATTCTAGTGCTTGATTTCAAGTGCTTAATGATGATGGATACTTCCATTGTTGATTATACTGTTTATAGTAAGAATTCATCAAAAAGGACTCTGCTGTAACTCTCCGGAACAAAAAAATTACATGATGCAAACTCTTTTAGCAGATTAGGATTATAAAAAAGTTAGAGTGCCTACACAGTTTCATCACACTTGGTTTGGTAATTCTTGACATATAGCCAGCTGAACTAATGAATCAATTACGCAAATGACCATTTATAATGCAGACCACAGCAACGAAAATGTAATAACATCATATCTGACCATGATTATGATATATACCAATTTGCATGACATTCTGATCTAAAATATTCAAGTAATGGCTGAAATGAGTATAATCCCCGAAAAAAGCCGTCTAGTGGCCATATTGGATTGGATGACAAGAGAAGAAATTCACTTGCGTATGAAAATTGTTGTGTATTTTTCTCACGCCAAATTCGAGAGAACTCGGGATGTAAAGTCTAAAAAACAGTTCCGGACTGATGGATTACGCACTCGCACAGGCAAGAAAGTAAGCACAGATGGATGCGCATTCACAATACCACGTTCTGGACATCGCCCGGCACGGACTAGTGATATCCTCTCTTGGACTATCGTATTGATTCATTAGCACTGATTTCAGACAAAAAAGCAGATGCTTTGAATATAAATTAAGTAAAATTATTTCAATCCCGTGAATGGCAAATATTTGGACGGCGCAATCTGCCAACAGACGTGACACGTGGTGAAACATTTTACCAGATGTATATAAAAAGAAGCGTGAGTAGATATAGATCGTTGCAGATCGGCAGTAAGACAATATCAAGGCTCTTTGCTGCTAGGCAATAGATGTACTGAAGGGGAACGTTGGATTTAATTGAAATTTAAATATTTCAATGCAATACTCACAGACTTCTGGCTTCTTTATTAATTTCATATAGACCATGTGGATTTGAGTAGCTGCAATCAATATCGTAGTCGTAGCAGGTACATCCAAAAGGACAATGAACACCTTAAACAAGATAAACACAACTAAGTATATCAGGTATCTGCTAGTTTAGCGTAGGACAGCGCTCATATTACAACTTTGTGATGGCCTTGAAATCCATGTTCTTTTTTTCCGGTACAACGGTACCAGTCAAAGAAGATAAACAAGTCACCATTATTCAAACCTCGATAGCCAAGCTATTGAAGAATTCCTCCCTTGGAGTGACTTAAAAACATCCTTTCCTTTGCCGACCATGTATGATTTATAGAACTTCCAAGATACACAACGTTGCCAAAAATACCAATTACGAAAAATTATGCAAGATACTCAGGATTTTATTCGATAATGACACTTTAACATACCGCAGTACATTTCGTCTTCGTGGTCCGGACAGTTTGCGACATTATCGCAAATATGCTCTGAGCTGACACATATACTGCTATTTTGACATTGAAAAGTTCCGGATGGACATCTGAAGTCGCCTGTACAAGAAAGTAAGTCTACATATCATTTCTTGCCGTTATAGCTTCCATAAAATATGTCTACAATTACTTGCCAGTCGCATAGTGTCACGAACAAATGAACATAGTCGATATATATATATATATATATATATATATATATATATATATATATATATATATATATTATATATATATATATTATATATATATATGTGTGTATGTATTTATATATATTTATTTATATTTCAAAGTATACAGATTTGCTCGTTGGAAATTACAGTGCTCGATGCGGAAATCAGAGCGTTATAAATAATTAGGGGTTATTGCACGAAGTTTGGGCGATACCGCGTCGTATTCCAGTGATGTGTCCGTATTTTGATGAGTTGCGACTTAGTATATTATAACATACTTGTAACGAAGTGAAATGCTTTTGTAGAAAAAGCTTGACTGCTATCTTCGGGAGCGTTGTCTCAATTGATCGTGCGGTTTTGTGGTGAATGGTGATATCGATTTCTAAGAGTTCATTAGAAATATTCCTATTTGATTCATGACACTACAAGAAACACCGACATCACTGTATGTTTAAAGTTCCCCTTTTATGGTAAAAAGGACATATGTGAGGATCTTTGACAATTCTGTCGTTGAACACTTGGATTGCCCTGCTGAAAACCTATCTTGTACGGTGTTTTACTGAGTATTAGTATATTGATGGCATCACTTTCTCATGGTTGCATAGACATTTCAAAGGTTAAAATGAATAATCTGCTTCCATTTCAAAGGTTAAAATGAATAATCTGCTTCGGTCGTCAGAGGGGGTGGGGGTGGCACAAGGATATGGTGGACGGCAAAAGGAGTGTTTGCATCATGACTGACCAATACTCCGTGCATGTTGCAAATGACATGCCGAGGAAAACCGATGCGTAAGTCAAAACGTTTGAATGCAATGCCCTTTGATATGGGATAGCCGACCGATGTCAAATCCTTCAAAGCACAGTGTATGCATCATTCAAATGCCAGAAAGTAAAACTCTTCCAAGGGAGGTGACTTCACTATATTGCGAGTTACTGGTGCACCCTTCGGAGAAGTGTTTTGGCATTCACAGTATAACAGTGTAGATAGACACTCTCTAGACCTTTTCCCGGTTATCCCACAATGCATTGCTGTGGCTACATCAAAACGTATATACACTCAAAACTATGACAACATACTGATTTTATGGTGTGTAATGGATGTTATGCAAAAATGACACAAATTTGCGATACCGAATAATGCCCCGTGTATGATCTATCCAACGACGACAAGATTGCTTGGGTTGTAATCTGTCGTAGAGTTCTATGAGTAACTTACCCTGAGAATACCCTGCGGCCAAAAGGTTCTATGCGTACCCTAGCGCGCACTGCATCATGTAACCGGTAAAATAATTAAAGCAACAGTAAAAATTGCATGCATGCACACGTCACTGAGATTAAAACCTTGCTTTTATTCTACGGGTGGAAACTGAGTGAGTATACGCGATAAGTGCACGAATAATAAGTTTTTTGAAAAAAACCAAGGAAATGTGCCGTGTAAATTTTCTTGGTATAAACACACAATTACATTTCAAATTGTCTTTGTCATGATGTGAATACGATCGGAACTAATTTGGGATAATTGGATTTTTATGTTTTGCAAATGTTTCTAAAGTGTTAGGTGCCACATAGCTGAATATTGCGATATCGCAAAACACTCATAAAAACAAGTGTGTAATATGATTGATAAGAAAGCAGATGAGATAAGATTTGTAGATAAAATCGACATTATTTCACCATCCAATTATCCCAAATTAGTTCCAACCGTGTTATGTGTATTATTGTCTAGGCAACAATACTTTTTCCTTATCACTTTTTGTTACCTTACAGGGCCACTCTTTGCCATTAAATTCCAGCCATTTACAATATCCAACGGGAAACTCTGAGAATTCTGTGGAATCTTACCGCAGATGCGAACATCCTCGTCTTCTTCCTGTAAACAGTCACCAACGCCATTGCACAGTTGGTGCAGAGGAATACAGTAGGAGTTCTGACACTTGTAAGTACTCGGTGCACATATCGCGCTCCCTTAAGAAAGAAAGAACATTTCTACCGTAAGTGTAATGGCAGTTGTGCGTGTGAGCTTATATCATTCTCTCTTCATTGACGCTGGCAGTTACGAGACAACAAAAAGACTTCCAATCGGATATATATATATATATATATATATATATATATATATATATATATATATATATATATATATATATATATATATATATATATATATATATATATATATATATATATACACAGAGACCAGAGACTCATTAATATTACCACAGTCACTTAAATGAGAAGCATCCCGGCATCCAAGCAAATAACCGTACGCGTCAAAATCATGGAAGCACCACAAATTGTTGTCAACACAGGTACCATCATTGCACTGCCTGTATCCGATCGGGCAGACTTTTGACCTGTTCAAATGCTGAGCATCACAAGGGTATTCGTCTTCTGCCACCCCATCGTCACATTGGACACAGTCCGAGATATGGTCACAACGCAAGGACAGAGGTAGACAGGCGCCATCAAGGCACTTGACAGCAGAGCACAGATCTGTAAAACCAAAAAGTAAAAAGCTAGTTGGAACAGCAAAATATAATTTGATGCAACATATCGTGTCCTGTCTGATTCCGAGCTATACCTAATGTTATCTATTGTAATAGATTCATATATCAAGACTTATGTCCTTAACAAACTCTCATTCGTTCACGTTTAATACCTGCATGGCATGCATCGCATTGAAAATAGTAAGTAACTGTAGAAAAAACGTTCTGCTATAATTTAAGGCTTAGTACTCATTATTGAAGCAAGATGGCCTCACTAAGATCCTTTATACCACCGTAGTTCAACCCGAACCAATTTTTACCAATGCTTATTACGCATCTGTTGTCAAAGCATTGTTAATTTAGGGAGATCGTATTAAGAACAAAAGAGCATGCTTGGATACAGATCTTATAATCCAACGACCGTGATTCCCTTCATCCGGCCATCAGGCTAGTCGTCTAATCAATTAATTGTGCATTTTATTTTCAAAATAAAAAGTAATATCGTGATGGGTATCTCTCTTTAAGAAAGCAGGGACGTCGCTCCTAGAAATCAGATTATGATTTGTTAACCAGACTCAGGTTCCTCCATTAACTTTTGCCAAAAAAACAAACAAAAACAAAACAAACAAAAAACAAAAAAAAAAAAAACAAAAATTGCAGACACATTGATTATTTTTGTTGAAGTAGCTAAAAAAATTACTTGCACCCATGATAGGTTGAATAGCAAAAGGCAGATCACACTATGTATGAAAGGTTGATTAGCTAAAGGCAAATCGCACTATAACTCAATACATGCCAAACTCTCATTTGTTTTACAGGGCTACCCGTGCGGGTCATTTCAATTGGCTGAAATTTTGTTGGCTGTTTTCCTGTAATTTTTGTAGCTATTGATATTTGGCGCGTGCCATATTTTATAGGTGTTCACAAACATACATCCTCAATGCTCTCTTGCAAATAAAATCGTAGGTTTGTGCCACAATTTCCGTTGCCAAGCACGGTAAATTGTACACATATTGTGCTTCTTTTTTGACATTTAGTTACATACCACTTAAATAACTAAGCTGGTAGACTTCTTTCGGGTTAAGTTGCAGTTAATCAGTATTTGTCAATAAACAAATTCATAGCTGAATGTTATCTATCATCTTGCGTTTCAGCATCATTGTATAATTATTTTTAGCATAATTGCTCTGTGAATATTGGTCAAACGTGGGTTGTAATGTTGTTTATTCCCCTTTTATGTGATTTAGCAGTCATAGTTAAAATATGAGTATGTAAAACGCAGACGTGACAAAGTCTCCACTTAACATTTTGGTGACATACATACAAAAACAATATGATTAGTACTGTACAGGTATTATAATCGCTTTGATGCCTAAATTAATTCGGAATAATGTTTGCACGGTTCCTTAACACAACTAGTTACTGTTATTTTTAAATGCCTCAAATGTCATCAAGTAATAATATCGGAAACTTGAATGCTATTATAGCTAAATGACGCATTTCTCTTGAATAGAAACCACATCCTACTACAACCGTACCTTTGTCGGAACAACCTTCCTCATCACTGTTATCTCGGCAGTCATTTTTCATGTCACACCTCTGATGGGCGTCAACGCACTTCCCATTTTTGCAAAGGAAAGCCCCATCAGTTCTGTTACAACCGCCGAAATCTGTAATATTTATATTCAATAACATTACGTTTTAGTATTTGTCACCGATACATCTGAAAACATGCCTGTCATTTGACTCATATACCTCATTATAACACGCCTCATACTCATTCTGTGTTGCGATTCGCAAAAATGGATCTCTTTACGAGAAAATGTATACTTATATCCTAAATGACCCGTAAGAAGTTATGTCGGAGGGTACTTTGAAATACTAAATCCCTAGGGAAATGGCTGTTTGGAAAGTGTCCGGTCTCGTGACCATACGTTTAGTGTCGTCTGCAGATTTAAAAAAACGGAGGGTGGCTAGAACATGTTGAGCGCCCAGCAAAGTAGCGGCTATTATTATCTTGCCACGATTGACAAGGTAATGTACTATTCTAACAAAGGTAAAAACAAGACCCCTAAAATCCGAGAGCGCTTAATTGCCACATATGCAGCATACAGTTCTCACAGCGCTTCCTGCAATTATAAGCACATGTCCGTTCTGAGTGACGGATTTACCGCGACATTCCAACCACTCTCCGACAAATAAGCTCGAGGTAGAAAAGCGTGTATAAAGAAAGGACCAGTCTAAAATGAGCGGTATATAGTCTGTGGTAATGTTAATTTATCAATCTGGCATTGCACGTTTGTAAATACTTCAAAAGTGAACTTAAAATGCAGAAAGATAGATGGCCTAACAAGGGTTGTATTAATGGACACTTTTAAGTTATACCTCTTTTATTCACTACATTTCCTGAAAATTAAAAAAAAATGCAGTTTCCGGTATATCGTTTGGCCTACTTTTATTGTACGTTGATATAAATATGCATATCCAATCATCGGATAACCACAAGAAGTGTAGTAGTACATTTGTTTGACATAGACCCGTATGAGGCTTTCATTAACTTTCTCATTTCACCGATTTTCAATCCATTGATCATGTGCATATACAATTCCATGGTAAGCAATAAGAATAGAGGTTTGATATTTGATTGACATACACTAGGGGAGAAAAGTTGCTCCGAGATTTTTGGACCTTGCTTCGCTGGTACCACAGATATTGAATACCGGACTAGCAAATAGGGCCAGGCGTTTGGAGTTTTGTTTGGTATAGACCAAAAGAGCACTTAGTAGTTCGAAGGTGTTTAGACAACCTTTTGCTTACTTAAACCCCATTGATTATTAGCATATGTTATCCAAGGCAAAGGTTTTCAAGTTTTTATTTGTTTGATAAAGACCACTAGGGGAACAAAGTACGTTTCCAGACTTTTAGATTACCGTTGACGGTGTCTTATTACATATATCAAATCTGGGCATGTTCAATATGACGAGATGTCTTGAATAAGATCAAATGTCATCTAACAGTTTGGAAATAAATTGTCGTACCGTACACTCATGAATCTTCATAACGCTATTGTTATACCCTAAATTAGTGGGGAAATGTTACGAGGAGTTCTAGCGCCTTTTGCAGGCAGAAAACGCACTCAATCACAGAAGACTGTTACTTTCACGCAAAAACAAATCTTGGGAGTGTATTTTTTACCACCAATCCATTCTTTTAATACAATATGTACATGTTTGTCCAAATTTGATTACATCCAATGCAAGACGAAGTTGTCTCCGACTTACCACAAAACAACTCGTCTGATCCATCTATGCAGTCCATTTCATAATTGCAATATTTTGACAAAGATAAAACTTTTCCATTGTCGCAGCTGAACCCACTACTGTGCAAGTATTCTGGAATGGTGAAAGTTAAAGGATAAGATGTATGCTAATGTCGATGGAACGTATGATTTGTCTGTGATTTCATTAGTCTCATGACACTGAGATCTGTGTTGGAAGTGAATCATAAACCACCATTAATATCGATTGATTTTGTGAAATCAAACCTAAGCTGTTGAATAACACGTTGTTGTTCGATATGTCAGTGATTAGATTATGTTCTGAAAACGCTAGGATGCAATTATCAATTAATATTAGTAAACCTGCGGGCTACTATATCGCTCAACTAATATGTAAATTCATATGTAAAAAGCATACGTTAATGGGAAAAAAAAACTTAAAAAGCAAGTAAATCTCCCCTACGGTGATATTAGTCATTGTGCAGTGCAAATGATCAGTGATTAAAGATTTTTGCAAAAATTTCCACTATCAATGTTTAAAATAGTACGTCTTTGATTATCGTAACTTTTTCTGTTATTGGATGCTTTAGAGAAACAATGTGTTGAAACGTAAGCGTTATTTAGTAATCATATTCTGATTATGTGATTGCCAATAGTAGAGCGTAATTATGAATACAATAATGTGAAATCAAACATATTTACGACGATGATGATAGTCATTGAGATTATGATAATGTCAGGAATCATGATACTGACTATAATGACAGCACTGGTGCTTGTGAAAAGTGATTGAAACTGGCAAGGATATTTCATTCAAAAGAAAGTAACACTAAAGAAAGTATACTACAGTTCGTTTCAGTCGACTGATTATCCAACAAATGTCCATTTTTTTTCTGAAGAGTCACCCTGGCTTCACCAGTTAGCGATGAAACTTTGGTGACTGCCAAGTGTAATTGTTACCGTGGTTATTGACAACTTAGTGCATTAGTTTCGATTGAAACACGTTAAAACTATATTTTGAGCTGATCACCACAAAACTAACTTATGACCATTGCTTGACCAGCGATTATATGTTATTTCGGTCACCTCCTTGGCCTTTTGTAAACATTTTTGTAATTAAATCACACGAAATATCAGTACAAGTACCTTCGTAGTGCGTAGGAAATTTAAACTCGCAACGGTGGCACCAGTAGAGGACATTTAAGAACATTAAAACGTGTATATACGGTTTAAATATCATCCATTATTTCGAAAGAAATGATGGTCGAATTATGGCAGATGCATAGAGTGAAAAAAACCGATCTACTGGTCATTTTAATCACACACAAATACACAGCGAAGGGTAAACGTTTCTCAAAAATAAACATTGGAAACACCAACGATTATAATGGAAATTCCCGACCTTAGGTCGCCGCAATTTTAGAGTTTGTTAGAGCTGACAATAAAGAGAGCACGGCTGGGATGCAGGCTTACCATCGACGCTATAAAGTCATTCATTCAAGAGTGGCCGCTGGGAACTGTACAGTCGAAAAAGATAATGGAGATATACTTACCACACTCATCTTTATACAAGGAACTGTCGTTACATATTGAACGCTCATCACAATAATCTGTAATGTGAATACACTCTCCACTTGGACACTGGTACATATTCTGAGGACACGAACTTTTACCTGTAAAAATAGCAGAAGTAGTGCTTGGAAGGATGAAGATTGTACATCAAGCCACTGGAGAAGAAGTGAGACGACACTTTGGCGAAGACGCATTTATCTGATTCTTTACTGTGTACACCATTGGTGAGAAACGAAATTAAGCCTATGAAGGGATTGCGCACAGTAGGTACATCCGGGTTTGCTTGCACACAAAAGAACCGTCGCCAAGTGGTCCCCTGTACATGTTGATATTTTGCGGGATCAGATTGTCTCATGCTGCCTCGTAATAATCATTACTATGTTGATGAATGTTTACTCTTGACAATGATAACGTTTACTCTAGGCAAAAGGCCACATTAACATATTACATATTGGAAGAAATCGAAAAAATATCTACTATTGGCCCTTGGCAACCAGGTTTCACTGACAAAGCCTTTGCAACGTAGCTTGAAAGATAAACTGCATAGAGCTGTACGATCCACAGTTCATACCGACGATTTTGAATGTGTTGTGGAATGCAACGCTCTGAAAATCAACTGAACAATTTTTTATCCTTTCTCAGGTAAGTTAATTATATAATAATCATGTCCTTTTTAGGTAATTATAGGCACTAATCTATGATTTTGAGGAGTATTTAGACAAATCAGTTGAAACTGGCGTTTCATTGAAGTTTAGCGTTTAGTCAGACTCTGAATTAAAATAAAAAAAACTGTAAAAATATGTCTTATTGCACACCAAATGCAACTCACCAATTCGTAACGATTCTTTTATTTCAGCGAAAAACTCACTTAAATCTGATAATAAAGAAAAAGTGTTAAATTATAGGAAACAAAGAAAAAAGAAGAGAGGCAGGGCAAAAAAAGTTGCACAATGACTATATTTAATGCAACACTCGCAGTATTGCAAAATATTATTTCTCCTCGACACTGTATGCATGTGTTCATGTAAGTGGAGGTCTTGGTACATATGCCTAGTAGATTTTTCTACGGTGATACCATGATTTGAAGATATGATGTCTGATATTGACTAACTGGTAGAAAGTGGAACAAACAATGCAGACTCCTTGACTGTTTTACCTATCCACTGACTAATATATACATACATGGGTTTATGTGCCCTCGAGCAGATGACAATTTGTCCGACGCCAGGAGGGCAAATTGTCTCCTGCTGCGTGGGCACATGAACCCATGTATTCAGGCAATAATATTTTTACATGCCTTTTTAAAGTTCAGGCTGTATGACATTTAGTACATGCAGGGCATTCTCAAACAATTTTACCATTATCGACCAGCATCAAATAGATTTTAACTAAGTTCAAAATAGAAGTGTGCGCATAAATATTTTACATGTAGCGTTAATTGTCTACTTTGACGTCCAAAAGGTCGAGGGTTCACGTGACCGAATAACTATGGAAACCGGTCATTACATCGTTTACACGGTCCGCTAACTCACAGGATGTTTCTATTCAAATCCAAGCGCTGATTTGCACCCAACATCTGGGCATGCAAAAAACTCTGCAATACTTAACAAATCGCTTTCTCAGGAGTCGCATTATAACACCAGGCAACGTAACATACATTTACGTTGTCTTATATGGGATCATAACTGGACCCGAATGTCTGTATATTCACTCACCTGTTGGTTGTTTTAAGTGATAGGCTCTCTTGCATATGAACTGATCTGTCAGATTTGAGGTGCAGCTTACGTCATACCAATGATTTGTCGAATGCAAATTGGTCAAATAAATGACAACACAGTTTTGATGAACGCTGCCATCCGGCTGTTGACTGGAGTACAGGAACAAGATATCACTTTGGCTATGTATCCTTTTTTCTTCAGGATATAGTCCAACAGATAATAATAGACGAGCATTAAAGCTCTTGGCACTCTCATATTTTGCAGTAACAGTGACGCATTTCACACATACACCACAACTATGCAGGTGTGATTTTTAGGCCAACTTATTTCTTACATTTTAGTTCATTTTGAAGAGTTTTTTTTTCAAACTAACAGAGTTTCTACAACAATGACTCTTTCTTCTTATCCATTTAATCTGAATATTAAGTCGATGAAGCATAATCTTTTGGTAAATTTGCAACAAACTTAACATGGTAGCCACAGAAACTGCGTACCTACTCATTTGATTATATTATTCAATAAATTTATACATCAATGTATATATACATTTCCATTCACTCATACATACCCTGTGGTACTCCAGTCAGAATACATGAAATGACTACCGTCAGTCCAATTATACATCCCCTCGGATATCCTATCAGATAACCCTGAGATAGGGAGAGTAGAATTACCAATAGAAAACATCCAAACAAAATGGCTCTCCTACAAGTATTTATCATAACAGCTCGGACATGGCAACATGAGCTAGTGCTTTACGGACGAACGGCTTGACTTTCATGTGGTTTGGAATTTAAAAAATACCCACTTCAATCACACTGAGAATTAATTTTGTATTTCCAGATTCAGGAAAAAAAAACAACAACATGCGGCTAGATGTTCAATTCTAAATTTCTTTATGTTTCTTGACCGTCTTCTTCCAAGCTGATGCTGATCGACCGTCCGATCCTACTACCGATGTCTCACCTATGGCCTATAATACCCTCACGATTAAGTCATGCTTGTTGCCATCACCCTTAAGACTTTAGATTTAAGGATTTCCTTGAGTATTTTTACAGTTTTATTTCGGAAGGACGCTGATTTCTGTGATGTGGTCAAAGCTTTCTACTTGACGTCTATGATGTTTACGCTGCCAGAGCGACTTCTGCCGCGGAAGGAGGTCAAATTACCCATGCTAATGATATTGTTATGTAACTTCCGGTTGTTGAGGAAAAGGTCTATTGTTTGCAAACATTTCATGAACATTCATGGGACATATACCCATTTGATACTTTTGCCGTTGGGCCAAATGGTTTAATCGCTATCAAAATAATGTAGAACATGAATAGTTCGTCCTTGCTGGCAACAGAAACGTCAGAATTTCAGGTTTGAGGAGACATGCTGGTTTATTTATACCTGTTTTATTACCATGATTGCAACAACCAGGTCAGAAACCAGGCTTGAAGAGACATGCCGGTTTACTAAATTAATACACCGGTCATATTACCAATTCGATCTGTCTGTAACATTTTACATCTTTCGGAGTACACTGGCGCCAACCCTGTTTTATGTAGAATTACCAGTAAATTTACGCCAGTGCAACAGGTCGTTAGCGTGACTAATGATCGCGAAGGAGAAAACAATCGTATGACATGTAAACAAAACTGTCGCGCTTTAACTTGACTCTTCTGTGTTGAGAATCAAAATTTATTTGTAATCATCGTTGCCGGAAATGAACTGATTTAACTGTTGAGTCGATGTAATTAGGTTTCCGTTGCAGTGAGGGTATACGTTGTATACCATGTAATTGAATATGACGCCTTGATCGATCGATCCTAAGCTGCAAGATGGTGCTATTCAGCTTTTAGAATATAAAGATGATTTTTATATCCAACAAAATTAAAGCAGTAAAACTACGACTAATAAATGGCTATTGATTATCAACACAATGGTGCTAGCCCTCTTCCCCTATTAATTTCAAAATCTCGTGACCGGAAATAATAGCGTAAATAAGCTTATAAATGAATTTTAATTCAAGTATGGCGAGGATTAGTCCAAAAATCTCTCAAGACTATCGAAACGTTGGGAGGTTGTATGTTTAAAATGACGACCGTCGGCGTTGCTCTTTGTATTTCAACGAAAGGATTTTTATAACTCAAACAGTCAATATTTCCAATGTATTAAGCTTTTGATTTTTCATCGTCAACGATCTACATCAGAGTGACCAAAAGAACAACAACACCATCAACAATAAAGAAATGAACTATTTGTGGATGACAAAATAGATTGTAGTGTGATCAACGTAATTGTATGTGGTGTTCCTCAAGGTTCTATTTTGGGACCTCTTCTTTTTCTAGTTTTTATTAATGATTTACCACTGACCCTTAATATGGGCAATCTAGATATGTTTGCCGATGATCAAACACTCTGTGTATCAGGCATTTCTATTGATGACGTTGGTACGAAACTTCAACAGGATGTTTTACCAATTTCCACCTGGGTTTCAAATAATGCCATGTCAATTAACACTACCAAGACAAAATATATGATTATTGCTTCTCGTCCGAAAATCAATCACTTGTCTGATGAGAATGTCACTCTTGATATTCGAATCAATGACACTTGCATTTCTAATGTATCTACTCACTCCCTTCTTGGAATCGAGATTGACAGTACTCTAACTTGGGATGCACATATAGACAACTTGTGTAAGAAACTGTCCATGCGGATAGGAGTACTAAGAAAACTGCGACCTTTGACACCTTTGAACACCCTTATATTAGTTTACAATGCCATTTTTCTTTCTGTGATTGACTATTGTTGTACAGTTTGGGGTAACACTTCGAAAACCAATTTGCAACGAATTTATAAACTTCAGAAAAGAGCTGGTAGAGTGATCTTAGGAGTTGATGTAACATTTTCTTCACGTTCTCTTCTGACAACTCTCCACTGGCTGCCTATAGACTTCAGAATTTACTATTTTATTGCAGTTCAAACCTTAGAATACTACATGGTCTTGCGCCCGATTATT
This sequence comes from Ptychodera flava, assembly GCF_041260155.1. Taxonomy (NCBI): domain Eukaryota; kingdom Metazoa; phylum Hemichordata; class Enteropneusta; family Ptychoderidae; genus Ptychodera; species Ptychodera flava. The sequence continues at coordinate 33,758,453 of NC_091930.1, forward strand.
TAAATGTGTTTTCTTACGTATCTGAGATGTATCATTTTACACTCGATGTGCTAGCAATGCTAATTTGTATGTTCCTTCTTTCAAAACAGCAGCTGGACAAAGATCGTTTGCGTATCGTGCAGCGAGCCTTTGGAATAATATCCCCTCTTCCATAAGAAATACGGAAAGTCTTGCACAGTTCAAAGTTCATTTACGTAACTTTCTACACACTAAATTTACTAACGAAGGCTCCTCACTGGACTAGAGTTCCGTATTATTCAGCCTTTTGAGACTTGTCATGTATTCTTACTGCGTAAAAATTTGCTTTTTTTGTATTTATTCCTTTTTCCCTTTACTTTGAGGGCTCTGATGTAAATTACAATATTTACTTTGTAACTCAGACTACCCTCTGTAAATAAAGTGTAATAATAATAATAATAATAATAAATAATAATAATAATAATAATAATAATAATAATAATTAATTAATAAATATTATATAGAAATAATAACACGAATAATAATAGGTTCAATTTCCGTGAAAATTTCACCATAAGGGTATTTTGGGTCGAAAAGACCAAATATGATATCGATTTCACTGCCCCATGTTTCCATGGTAACCATTTTAGGTGTTGAAAATTTCAGTTTTTCTAATATCCCATGAAAAGTTACTTGATTGATATGAAAATTATCTTGTTGGGAAGTTTGTGTCAGAGAACACAAATGCCAGACTTATTTTAATGTTTCGAGTTGCCATAGTAACTATTTTGGGATTGAAAATGTTACTTTTTCCCTAATTCCTATTAAAGAACTATTAATTGATGTAAAAAATTGATAATAAGGGGTTTTCTGGTTAGCACACCAAAAAATCACACTCATTTTAATGTGAGATGTTTCCATGGCAACCATTCAGGAGTAACAACACCTTTTTTTCAGAAGTCCCACAGCTTCAATGAACTGTTTTTAGATTTCTATATAATACTTATAGCCCCTAAACTTGTAATAATAATAATAATAATTAATATAAGTATTATATAGAAATAGTAACGTGAATAATAATAGGTTCAATTTCCGTGAAAATTTCACCATAAGGGCCGAGAAGACCAAATATGATATCGATTTCACTGCCTCATGTTTCCATGGTAACCATTTTAGGGGTTGAAAATATTAGTTTTTCTAATATCCAATGAAAAGTTACTTTGAATGATATGAAAATTATCTAGCGGGGGGGAGTTCGGGTCAGAGAACACAAAAACCAGACTTGTTTTAATGTTTTGAGTAGCCATGGTAACTATTCGACACTGGGACTCAAAGTTTTGTGACCTATAAACAACAAGTTTCACTCTCACAGTTGTATGCAAATTTTAAAAGTCGCCAAAACAACATGACAACAATATGCCTTTTCAGCACTGAGACATACTGTAGCAGGGCTAAAAATAAGACCATGGCCCTTCTGTTGGGAGGAGGCATAATTTCCGTGTCATTGTGATTGATAAATTATTATCAAAATCCAACGAGAATGCGTTTTTATTGGGCATCGTTTCCTGTACCTGTCATTCAAGTACGTCAGTTCAGATACGGAAACTTTGTTGCAAAGTTCCACCACACGGCCGGTCGTCTCCAGAACAAAGTCATACTATGGCAAATTTCTATATCCAGCTGGGTTGACTGCATTTATCTAGCTTGTCCAAAAGCGACGGACGCATCTTTCAACCTTTCAGCTTGGTGAAAAAGGCATTTATTGTTTCGCCAAAGGCCTGTGGACATGATGAGAGTTCTCAAATCAAAAAATGTTGCTGAGCTCGAATACAAATGTCTTCTCATTAAATTACGTCATTGTTATACAAGAGTTAGCATTCCAAAGTCTGTCACCCTGATTTTTTGAAAGTTTGGAGAAGGCCGACATTTCCATCTAAATGATTGAACGACGTGAAACGCAAAATTCCATCGCATATTATCTGGCAATATGTACAGTAGAAATACTGTATACCATCGCTCCAGGTACATATAAGCTTATACTCCACAAAATGGCCACAGGCGGCGTGAACTTTCTGAAAGGATTTCCTAAACGTCCTACTTGTTACCTTAGGGACTCACTTGTGATGTCCTGAAAAGTATTCTCTGCAGTAATTCCAGTTTCTGTCAACATGCAAAGCTCAACGACAAGATTATAGCACAAGACGTAGTGTACAGACTACACATTCACGCGCAGGTGAACTCAATGGCGCATGGTCATATTGGCAGACTACACTGGCAAACGAGTGCGCATGCGTGAAGGTATATTTGCAGCAAATACACTGGCATAGACACTCCACAGTCATTGCGCGCTGTGCTTGTTTTGTGCGCGCCCACAACTGCCATGATGGGCCTGCATTCGAACACCTCTTTTTCAGAATTCCCACAGCTTCAATGAACTGTTATTAGATTTCTATATAATACTTATAGCCCCTTAACTTGTAATAATAATAATAATAATAATAATAATAATAATAATAATAATAATAATAATAATAATAATAATTGTCGGTTATAAATATTTCACTTCTTTGTTTGGTCATTCTTTCTGATGAATGAAACTGTCCTCGGCAAATCGAAAGCTAAATACCATAAAATAATGACTGCTTGTGTTATAGAAACTTCTTATTGCAATTAATGTATCATGCTAATAAATATCTTTGGTTCTCCATATATTTAGCATTAACAGCGCCATTGCACATATCAGTTAGTGTTTCAGGTAGTTTACATCAATAACAATAGTCGTTTCCAAAATATTGTGAGGCGGGACAATGGGCAATAAGCTTTAGTAAACTCACCTATGTAAACAAACGTTTTTGGAAATTCCGAAACCATGTTATGTACAAAATTGGCTTCTTCTTTCGTTACAATACTCGATAGTGTAGCTTCGTATTTCAGACAATGTAAATTGGCTTCTGTCCACGTCAAATTAAAACCATGCTTAAATAATCTGTAGCATTTATAATCAAAGAAAGTCCATCCCTGGAGGCAGTTTGAATCTATGAAAATGAGATGTAATTTTGAATTTGTTTCGTACATGACAAAACGATAATGTTTTTGAATGGACGCCGATGACTGTGGCGATGATTGAATGATTATGGTGATGACAACTTTGTTATGGTGCACTACTGGGAACTTACCAACAACAACAACAGAATGTTCAGGAGTTTTCGAAAATGTCCGTGAAAAAAAACTGCTCGGATTCGACTTAAAGGGGAAGTTCACCAAGGATGATTTTTACATATGTGGTAGCTCTGTGGTCATTTACCCCATAAAAGCTATTTTCACCATTTATAACTCGCCCTATTTTCTACAAAAATGATAAAAATAGTACAGGAAAATGCCCATGTAATTTGAATCATGGGAAAAAAGCCCCAAGCTTGGAGCTTGCATCATGTGATATGGAAGGGACCATCTTCGGATGGGTATGGCCCCAACATTGTCCACTCACAGTAATACAGTAGTAAACAGCAACACAAATCTGACAGTGGACAGTTTATTATAAGTGATTCACCGTTTATGCAAGGATACTTAGTATAAACAAAAGTTATGTAAATACGCACAGCCTGGTTTAAGCATGGGTGAGTGGACAATGCCATACCCATGGGAAAATGGTGCCTTCCATATCACATTATGCAAGCTCCAAGCTTGGCGCTTTTTTCCCATGATTCAAATTACATGGGCAACTTCCTGTACTATTTCTATCGGTTTTTGTAAAAATCGTGCAAGTTATAAATGGCGAAAATAGCTTTTCCGGGGTAAGTGACCACAAAGCTAGCACATGTAAAAATCATCCTTGGTGAACTTCCGCTTTAATATTCACAACTTAAAAGAGCGAAATCAATAGCACAGCTGTGTTGTTGTCGCCACACGTCACACAGCTGTGGAGTTTGATGAAGCTTACCCTAAAATAACCAAATAGCAATACGTCACACAGAAACTAAATATGCCAAGCAAAGTGTGTACATACCATTCGATGTGGCTGATTGTATTGTAACCACTTTTTTGAACTGGTAGTAAGCCTGGAACCCACGGCTGTCATCGCCAATATTATCAGATGTGAAGAGAATCATCATTTGGTTGAAGTCAGACAGAATTTCACCAAGTGGTGGCTTGGCATTACAGAAGCGCCGACGACTAGTAATGCTCGATGTATCACGACTCTGTATCTCGACATGATCTCCGAGACAGTCGTCTGTTGAACGTCCGACGTCGAAGTGTACGAACACTATTGTCACGTATTCACTGTTATCAGCCTTCATAATCCATGAGCATAGCAACATGTTGTGATATGGTACGGGAAAGTCTAGTGTTGAAATAGTACCGGTGTTGTGCCGCGAACATACCATCGGGTTTAGGCATACCCTGGACACGTCTTGGCAATGCAACACTTCTAAAATAATAAAAACATTTATTTTCTATTATTCATTCATGAAAATGAATAAATGAATAAACAATAAGGACCAAATTACGTTGAATGCTATATTTATGGAGAACTCTACATGATAGCAGGTCATCTGGGTTTTTTTTTTGGGGGGGAGGGGGTTTGACTCACAGGCCCGATGTGTAAAAGACGTACGTTGTTGTCGGACAGTCAATATGTGTTTTATAACAAACCTTATCCACAGTCATGCGTAAAGACGTGCAATACACACTACCTGTTGCATGTAGTATGTTGGAGAATAGACCCTCAAGAAAAAAAGAGGGTCTATGGTTGGAGTGGTTTGGCAAGAAAAAAATTCAGGCAGCGTCGCAGTACTTCTGCAAGACGAGCAATGCACGTTTGATTATCTTTTCGTCCGTTTCGAGTCCTTGTTAGAAACCAGAGTGTTCTGCTCTTCTTCAGAAAGTAAGATTAACCTAGAAATTTCTCAACTATCGCTCGCTCGCACATATTTCTTTACATTCCGGTTCGCGCATGCGTAGTGTTGTTTTTGAATTATTTGGGCATCACTTTTCGTAACTGATGCCTAATAGCGTCGTTTACGTGGATCAGCACAAAAAGAACGCATTCAATGTGACTATCTATTAATTGACAAATAACAACACAGACATTGGATGAGGTGTGTTATATTATAAAATGTACCGTCGTTCAGAAAGATGTAGTATTCCCAACTGGAAGACACTGTTGCTATGGCACCAATTCTCCAGTGAGGCAGTGGTCCAAACACACATTCTTGATTGTAACTATTGTACAGAATAAAGCTGCATAGTCTTTTCGGTTTTATTTCGTTGCTTCTGAAGCAGAGTTTTTCGCACTCCTGTCGTGCTAATCCGCGACTAACCAAGAAGTAGGATGGGCGGAAATAGCGGAAACTTTTGTAGGTCTCAATTAATGAACCACCTGCAATGTAAAAAAGGAGACACATTTGTTAAATACACTGACATCGTCACGTATATCACCATAACAACAACAAATGAAAAGTACAAGGAAACGGTGTAAAATTTCCTTGCGACAAATTAACAGATCCCAATTCAAGGGATAGTCCACCCAAATATCAACCTGCCTTGAAAAGTTGAAGAAGATTATTTTTGTAACATTTATGCTGAAAAGATGATAAATTTGCTGTTTATTCTACTAGAAATTAATGTTTTATTAACTGATGTATATGACGCCATTTTCGCGATATGGAAGCGCCACCTATTGGAATTTCTCAGAGAGGCTTGACCTTTGATGACGTAAAGTTTTCGTGTTTGGCTGAGGAAGTTTTGGGGTATCGCTAGGGGGTCTGATCTACCATACGTTTGTACTGAGCTACTGCCCCATGGATACACTTTGCCTTCAACCTTATAACTTTGAACCGGAATTCAGCGATACCGAACTCCAGGATTTCGAACTTGGTGTTTCCGACGAATACACGGACACATCGATAAATTCATAAGTAAACGAAGGACTCGAGGCTCCATCAGTTACCAAAAGAAACTGTACAAGCATGGCTCTTTTGGTAGCTCCACGGTATAAGTTACAACGTTAATTACGGTAGGCCATGTTTGGAGCTGAACACATCTCCGACATCGCCCGGTGACGAAACGAATTCTAACATACCCAAAATTGTTGTATTTTTTGGGCAAAACATTTCGATCTGCATTGAAAGCTAGCTGTTATCTCTTGAAAAAAAAACGATGTTGGATTTCAAACGCCCGGACAAAATTGCATGACGACATTGCTCCGGATGTTTAGCCATTGCAACGCCGGTTTTAAAATACGGATAACAAAGAATGGGTATCGCGAAATGCCAATTCAAAGTACTAGTGTTTCAGTTACACATAGAAAATCGACTCTAAATGGAGAGTCCCTCATCTAACAAACAATAGTATACATACACACTTTCATGTTCTCTGGGGCACTAAATTAAACTTCAAACACACTTTCATGTTCTAGGGGCACTAAATAAATGAAATTTCAATTTATCCTTTCAACGTACAGTCATAAAACACACACTAAAATTGTCTTGTTCCCTCAACTCACATTAAACTTTGAACGTAAGTTACCGGTAATTAGAAACTGCCATTGAGGTAGGAAGAGATCGCGAATCCAAGTCGCCGTTTCTGTTGTCAACTTGATGCGGTCTTGGAAACAATAATTGAGAACGGTTAAAATCTGAAAGCCACGACCTCACGACCAGATATTGGGAAAAAAATCGGGAAAAATTCACGACTTTTACATCAACATCTAGGCGACAGGTCGTGGAGAGAAAATACCGAAAAAAACGCAAAAGTGAGTCACGACCTCACCACCGGTCGTGGAGAAAAAATCAGAAAAAAATGAAACAATTTACATTCATGACCTGGCAACCTGTCATGAAAAAAATACAGAGCAAAGTCAAAAAGCTGAAAGTCACATCCTCACGATCGGTCGTGAAGAAAGATGTTAAAAATTCGATGGCACTTTACAGCCACAACCTGACGACACATCGTGGAGAGAGAATAGCCGAAAAAAGTCTAAAACTCTGAAAGCCACGACCTCACGGCCCTTCTTGGAGAAAAATGAAGGCAAAAATTAAACACTAAAATTACAGCTACTACCTCGCGACCGGTCGTAGAGAAAAAGATACAGATTCTGAAAAAGGAATGAAATAAACTACCTTTAGAAAGATCGGGAGACAGAAGATTACAAAATTAAAAAGCCATGTACTATTATATTGCAATATGGAGCTCGAGAGAAAGCAGCTCTGAGGAAAAAAATCTGAATCACGGTTACAAGAGTAACAGTGTCTCAATATCCTGAATGAGAAATGTTAAAAATTTTCGATCACATATATTGAGTATCTGATTCCATTTTCCACTCTGGAACGTAAAATTTTCAGGCTTTAGCTCAAGGATATTATTATATGTGCTGCTGAGGTTTAGTGGCATGCTTGAATTACGATACGATGCACTCTGATCTTTGCGTAGTACATGGAAATTTATAGAAACCCAACAGAGAGCCTAGGTTTCACTACGATCCGACATGGTCGTGTAGCTTGGTTATATGAAACGTTGGTTCTTTTTGGACCATTTATTGAAATCCATGTGATTAGTTATTTCGGGTTGTATTTCCGCACGTAACGAAGTAGTGAACTTCACTTACTGCTTCTTGTTTTTCTTTACAATTTAGTGGCAAAATTGCTCGGTTTTTTTTTGACACCACAAAAATATGACTTGCTGCCGAGGTATCGTAGACAAATTAAAATCCAAATGCCCTATGATAAAGGTTACTTTGACGTGCCTATTTTTACTAGAAGGAAGACAATTTTTCTGAAATTTGTCTGAAATTTTTCCGACATCAATGAAAGTTTTTATCTACGCATCTTCTTCTTTCTCGAAGTCTATTGCACCAATTCATGGTTCAAGATAACGCATTTAAACATATGGATCGTTTTCTGTGACGTGACGCCTGAACACTAGTTGTGTTGACGCGTTTAAACATATGAATGAGCAAAATCAAACATTCTGATTCAGTTCAACTGATAAAGCAAACTTTTTTTTGTTTTAAATACCAATGCGATGCCATCAAATAACAAAAATAATAAGTTAACTTTTTGTAAGAAACATGATCACAGCAAAACTCTCCGGCGGTCCAGAAAAATTATTAATATTTAAACCATTAAACTCTTTTTTTTTATGGAGTCTCTCCCACAACCACCCTTGATATCCTCCATTTCACCGATGCATTTGCTTTCCAGTGTAATTTTGTGATGCGGCATCCTCTTGAAGTCTTTCCCTAATCCCTATTTAATTATAGATCGTCAAACTGCAGACGACGTCCTTCTCTCAGAAACGGCCTTCGCATACATAAAAACACGCACTGTACTTATAATTGTGAAAACTTATGTCCGTGCCAATCTTTACAAGCAACAATTTTCAGAGGCGGTGTTTTCACTTCGGGTTTCGAATCGTGCAGAATGCCTTATCGAAATCTCGCTTCCGATTATTGGTACATCCGTAATATTTACAGGCAGGCAAAAGCTGTTTATGAGACTCCCTACATCAGACCCCCTAGCCAATGCACCACAACCCGAAAACTTCACGTCATCATCCGGGCATTTCCCCCGGCATATTTTGCGAAGAAAGTAGACAATATAGCCGCACACAGTTATTTTTTAAAGTTTGTGTGATAGTGAGCGTACGAGCGTGAGCGCTTCCGAACTCTACAGCGTGTGGAGGGGTCGCAGTCAGAAAAATGTAACAACTTAGTTCGGTTATTGAACCAATTTTTTTTCGAGATTGGGGATTTGGCCGAGCGGTTTTGTCTGTGGCTTCTACGCTAGGCGACTGGCTGCCGTTCTGTTGTGAGTTCAAATCGGACTAAAACCACCATATATTTATGGATAACTTCAACAAATTGCTGTTTCTGTGCAATAATGATAAATGCTTTTATGACATAAATATAAACTTGTATATAGTTGATTACATTTTGGATGGACTATTCCTTTAATTTCACTGTACTGTAATTTAGACACTAGTTCATCGAAATATGTGTTCTGTGATTTCTCCACAATCTCCCATCCCCTGCATTTTCGCAAATTTATATTAGCAAGTTTTATAACAAATAGAACTCAAGTAGTTTCGCATATCAATTACATTGGTTACTACAGTACATTGTTAGTATGACCTATCAGAGAACTCGAATGCTAACTGCCTGTTTTTAGGGAGACATGCATACAATCTTCGTGTGCATAGTCATAATGAAAATGGCCTATGGGTAGCAATACATTTTCACGACGAACGAGCGCATGAGAAACTCGAATATATCGCTTTTACTGCATTTTCCTGCGGTCAGTATAATCCATCACCAAATCGAATATATGACTTACCTTCATTATTGGAGTGCGAGGTAAAAAGCAAGACCTCTGCTACCGGAACCAAAAAAGCTTCGTCCGCCTTTGTAAATTTCACCTTCATCTCATAAGCTAGTACAGCAGGCTGTATAGTGTGCATGTTACCATCAGCTGCGTACACCTTGAATTTGAAACATAATTGATAGATCTGTATTTATCTGTTTCCTGAAAATGTTACAATGATTACTTTAAAATGTGTATACTTATTCCTGCAGTCTTATATACTTACTATAAGCAAGTCAAATATGGTTTGCGAACAGAGTGGTATAATTTAACAGGTCCATTGCCCGTTCTTAAGCTACATCGGACAAGTACTAATATATTGTTGGTGATTTTGTCATAGTATAAATGAAAACAACAATTTTAGCTGGCTGTATAAATGGTAAAAGCATCGCATCATCATAGTTTTTTTATCGCATATAAACCTTCATTACTGAATTACTGAATTCAATCCTTCAATAGACTTTGAGAAACTCGGAAGGTTTCGTCAATATAACATCAAGTAGCGGTTGCAGTAGGGTGATACGCTCTTTTATGCAACGGATATTCAGGTGATATGTCATCAAATATACTAAACAAGCCGTACCTAATTACTTGGAGCTAAGATATTATTTGAGAATGAATTTTAATTTAGAATGCACTTCAGATGAACATGTTAAACAGGCATTGTCGTTTCCTAACATTTTAAACATATTGCAGTAACATCAATGGTTAATTTTGGGGCGTAGAAATATATTCATAAATGGCCCATTGGTGAAGAGGGAATGGTTTCTAGTTACGACATCAGAACTCCGCATTTCATATCTGATTAAACTGTTTGTTGTAATTACATTGACGTAATTTAGGGAGTCTATTGGACGCCAAAAGCGCGGCACTGCACTCCGGTGTTTATCCTGTGATCTAATTTATCCGAACTCGTCCTGACGGTCTCGTCCAGCATACGAAAATAAGAGCACACATGGCCACCGAAACTCACAACTGAAGTTCCTATGAAACACCCTCAATAATAAAGAAAGCCATATCTGTTTTTATATCAAATGCCTTGCCTTAAAATAAACTCAGGAGATTCTTAACATATTTTCACTTTCATCGCGCGTGTAATGCAAGAATATCGTCACAGTTGATTTCTTTCGTTGATGAACCCGGAACAAGATAGGATTGAAAGAAAGGGGTCGGGTTGAAAATGTTCACCATCCCCACTCATTAATGCTGGGTAAAATACTTGTTTATTGCGTATCAATGTCTATTGCGTCACAGTATTCCTTTGACGAATTATTACTAAACATGTGATATTGCATACCTAGTGTTTGAAAGGGTGCTCCCTCGTCAGGATGCAACTGTTTGTTGTTACTGCCCTACTTGAACAGTATTTTTAAAAGAAATTATAGATCTTGTGAAATTTAAAGGTGGTTGATGTCCAAGGTTATATGAGATCTTGACTTCTTGCTCAAGAGTGGTGTCATACAAAAGTATTATGCTTCAATTGATTCATTTAACCAGCAAGTGCTTGCTAGAAGTTGAGCATTGCAGCAATATTATAGAGTAAATCCTTAGCCCACTCTCAGGTGTTGTGACAACATTTTAACACGAACATGTGAAAAAAAGATTCTTTTCCCTTCATCTGATGGAGAAATATTTTGAATATGAATCCATAAGCTTATCCAGTAACACCAATATGGACCTCCAATATTTTACAAACTTGCAAGTACTCGACCAAATGATGATATTGGCAAAGTTTAGGTCCCTATGCTCTTTTTAGAGGAAGGGTTTTAAATGTAATTTCGTAGGTTTTCGCAAGGATCAATATGGCCACATATTTAAGTAGGTAAAAATTAACAGGGCCTACTGAATACGCATGCGCAGATTAAGAATTCGAGTAAACGGAAGTGTTCCCGACTTCCATGGGCGCCGCCATGTTTTCTTGCGTGCTCGTAAATGAACATATACGAAACGTGCAAAGTGTTATTTTATAAAAGGCCATTAATAAAATAAATCTTTTTATATAGCCAGTAATTATTATTGTCCACCATGTCACTGATACAAAATAAAGTTAATATCAGAAAAAGAGAGAAAACTGTCGTGCATATTAACTAAGGCATACGAAAAATTGCTGGGATTGAAGTTTGGAAAAGCGTCCTCTGTGTCAATGACTAGATGCAAAAATTGCAAGTTTTCAAACTGAACGATATATTTTTCAGCTTGCTAGTGGGAGCTGGGCAGTGCAGTTCCTGTTGCAACGATAATGATGGGACGATACGTCCCTTGTTAAGCACAATAGGTAGTTATAATGGTAAAAGATGCCAATTATTATGTCCAACATTTTTACACATTAAACAGAAGATCATGCAGGGTATCATCTACATTAAATATTTTCATCGGAGGTTAAACTGGGCATGGTTGTCGTACAAACGTATATAGCAAGTAACAATTAATTATATTTTATGCTTTACTATTACTAATTATGAATCAATACAAATAACATATCTCATCTAATAACTCCTGGCGAGACACCAAGGGCTGAGCCCTTTATGACATTACATATGTTCACTCTTTAAAATGCTTTAAACGTAAATTTTTACGAAAACGATTCATGTTGATCAGGAAACAGCTGAATTAAAAAAACAAAAGAACGATGGCCATCAAGAAAAATAAATTTGAAAAACAAACAAAAGTTAATTTTTGAAAAGAAAAACTTTGACAAAAATCGGTTTTCTTTTTCCAGAAAAAAAGCAGAAACACTCTATTTGAAACAAATATTCTGAATATAAGAAAAAAAAACTCGAAATAGAAAGTAAAAGCTGAATTATAATAAAATAAAGTAACAACTAAAAATGATAAAAAATTAAAACAAAAAATAAATGGAAACCCAAGCAAATTAAAGGTAAAACGCATTTTAACTATAACTAACAGCTGTCTCGGTATACCAGGCAGTGAGCATGCTTTTCGGTTCCCATAGAGTTGCAATATGACCCATCCACGCGGTGATAACAAGGCAGAGCGTCTTTTTATCATATCGCAACGATACCTGCGACATCGATGGATGAGCTACAAGAACGTTTGGACCCTAACATTCTTTATGCCATTCCAGTGTATTTTATTCCATTTCTATACTTACTAATTCAGTTTCATCAGGTTTCAGCAATAGATTCGGTGTGGATGAAGTATTTTTGTAGACGACTGTGTATGACAAATAGCCAAACCGAGTCTTCCCTGCGAAAAGCAAACATACCGCAACGCCAGTGACTTTCATCGTGTAATTCAGCCTGATTGTAATATAGCTTTCTTTTTCAATCCACAGGGTCTCGCGGTACAACTTTTCTTCTATATAATATATCACGCTTTTCTCAGGTGCATGATAGCCGACAAAATCATTAACGTATAGTACTTGACTACGATTTGCGTCCCTTGCAAAAGATGCCTCGAACAATGGTCCGATCAGTTCAGAACACGATCCCCGGCAGCCTGTGGGCAGAAGAACAATATTCGTTTACTTAGGTGGCCGTCATTATTTATGGCCTGGGGGGTCGGAGGATTCTGAGGGGGGGGGTCACTCAAAAAATCGAAAGCTACAAGGGGGGTTGCTGAAAAGTGGAGAACAAGAAGGGGGGGCTACTCAATTTTGTTGATATGTACTGAAACATTTAGTGTAGTTACAAATTAATACAACACTAATAGTAAAAATATGTATATTCATACCCGGAATTTGCACACACACACACACACACACACACACACACACACACACACACACACACACACACACTCACGCACACACATAATATATATACACACACACACACACACACATATATATATATATATATATATATATATATATATATATATATATATATATATATATATATATATATATATATATATATATAGGGGATAAAATGTGCGGCAATATTTGTATATATAGTAGCCGATACGGAGTCGTTGCACCAGCACGGCCGCTCCCGTGACAGGGCCCGTCTCTTTAACTTGTGCAGGCGCTTCTGTATGGACACAGGGTTCCCTGCAAAAGAGTGCAGCTCGTCAAGCCAGAATCGGATATCTCCTTCTTCAGCCAACTGGGCTTTGGAGAAAATGGATCGTTGGTATCTCAATTGCGCCTTTAGTTTGTCGTATGAGTGAATGTGTGGGCTTGAGAGATCAAAAGCAGAGCTGATCACCAAGGGCATACCAATTAGTCCCACAAAGGCTGACAGTGCGAGCACCACAGCTGAGACATAGATAAGGTGAATATCCATGCAGTCTGTTCTCAATGATACAACAGCCTATCTTTGTCCATCGCGCGAAAATGACGGGCATCTTAGGGCCAATAATGAAAATAGTCCTCCAAGAGCCATTGCGATTGCAAAGACTCCTGTCATTTTAGTTTCGTGTTCGATGTCAGACTCTGCTGTGGGTTTGTGGGCCGACACCCTCTAGGCTGCCAACGTAGGGGCAGGAGCTGAGTGAAGAGGAGTGTCTTCTCTAGGGAGCTTCAAACCTATGAGCCTATCTGTCTTTGCAGGGGGCTGCTCGATCTCAAAGACCACGCTTTTGTTTGGTTTGGTATATTGACGCCATCATTTGAGCCAAAACGCATTTCGGCAGTTGTGTACTTCAGTTCCTTGTTGTACCCTTCGATGCTTATAGTGAATATTGGTATCGTGCTTGGCATCAGGAGCAGAACTGGTTCAACCGCAATGATCAGCTTCCTGCCTGCCTCAATCCTTTGTGCGCATCTCCGCCACTGTCTACCAGTTGTACCGTCCTTCTTGCCGATCGTTCTTAAGAAAAAAAGTAGTGAAAGGGGATTATTTACTGTCACGGCTGATGGAAAAGTCCTGGCCATTGAACTTTGCGCCTTCGCACAGCAAGGGGCCGATGTGGGTGAGATAGTGTAGCCATCCACACCTGGAGTCTTCATTCTCACTGATACTGAACTCCTCCCGGCAGAGAGCTTTGTAACTAACTGTGATGTAACCGAGGTAATTATGGTATTGTCGGTTAAGTAATAGTGTGTCGGGGTCGGCAAGGCTGGTATTCTAATTTTGAAGTGATGTAAAAGACGACTGGAAGCAGCGAGTACTTGTAAAATCTAAGATGCTACTTTAGTACACTAAGCACTAAGCTACGTACATAGAGAGATGCTAAGCTGGAGACTGACTTGAGTACCTGGGACCGAGACATATATACACGCCCTCGTGAATAGTGATGACAGCTCATGAACAGTAATGACATGACACTATCTCACATTCCTCTCTCCTTATTTTGATGAAGAGAGGGAGTCTACATCATTAGTACGGTAATATTATCTAGAAAATCTGCAAAAAATTGAAATGAAATAACACAATGCTAATACTACTGAATCCAAAATAAAGTACATGAAAAAAAATACTGTCTAAGTCGGGTTAAGCAACCTGGGCAAACACCATAACTGTAAGAGTTGTAAATTCAACATGCATTTTTGAAAACAGTTTATATCAGGTCACTACAGCCCTTTCACTACATCATTCATGCACCTTCACACACTACTCTACGTCCGAGCTCCACATTCGCGACAATGCGTCTGCATTTGTATTTTTGCTGCCCTTTTTGTACTCAATCGTTAATTGATGCTCTTGCAGTATCAATACTCCATCGCAACAACCTACGAATTTTACTACACATTTTGTCTAACCAAACCAACGGATTGTGATCTGTTTGAACGGTAAACTCTCTCCCGCACAAGTAAAGATTCACGGCTTCCGCAGCCCAAACAATGGCTAAATACTCTCTTTCTATCGTTGGGTAATTTCTCTCCCTAGGGAAGAGTTTTCGGCTAATATACTGAGCAGGATGTTCCTCTCCCTTGTCATCATACTAACACAAAATCACACCAATACCTGGTCCGACGAGTCTGTCTGCACCACAAACGGCTAATTATAGTCTGGAACGTATGGTCATCTGTATTACATCTGTATTATCATCTGTATTACATGTGTATTACAATATTGACATAGAGATGTGCCAAATTGTTTACGAAAGGAGATCGAGACTTATAATCTGATGATATAGGAGAGTTACTTGAACTCTGTTAACAGTTATGTTTTGATTTTCTATTCTCTTTTGAGAAATCGATTGGTTCGAAACTTTGCAGTATCGGTAAGCCCATGTCCCTGCGTGTCTCTGAACTAGTCTTAGACGAAATTAAAACATGAGTCTGTCTGACATTTATCATCATACCTTCAAATATGTAGTTCTGAGTAGCAGGGCTGTATATATATATAGCGAGCGACAAATATTCCTGCCTTACAGAGCTAAACTTTTGATATTTATCACCTTGGAACACTCCATCGAAAGAATGCACAATGCCAAGCGAAGAATGTAAGTCCGTTGAAAGGCAACCCGCGGTGATCTACAGCCATTGATAGTTTACGAAATACAAAGACATTAATAGTGATAAAGCGAGTGCTTCATGTAGTTCATAAGTATAAACGGCGAAGACAGATATTTTGATATGTATGTATGTATGTATGTATGTATGTATGTATGTATGTATGTATGTATGTATGTATGTATGTATGTATGTATGTATGTATGTATGTATGTATGTATGTATGTATGTATGTATGTATGTATGTATGTATGTATGTATGTATGTATGTATGTATGTATGTATGTATGTATGTATGTATGTATGTATGTATGTATGTATGTATGTATGTATGTATGTATGTATGTATGTATGTATGTATGTATGTACGTGTGAAAAGGATCATACTAACCTTTGATGTCTTCAGGCGTGCACAACACGCCTCTTAAAAAATGTATCCTCATTCTTATAAGTCTCGACTTAACCAAAGAAGGGTTGTTGCACCATTTGGCCTGTGGAGTTGAATGACTAGGACCTAGTTCTAAGATCCTGTCCTTCGCCCAAAAGTATTCACAGACTTTACGTTCTAATCCAAACAGTTTAGCTGTGTACAGGTCATTGTATGATGCTAGTGTAGCATTTAATTTCTTACACGTCTCAGCAGCTCCTTGGTGTGTATATCTTCCCATTACAACAAATGCAATTTCTGAAAAAAATACCGATGTATGTTCTGTAATATGTATCAGATCGATGGAGTCCATAAAAACATCACTTATGTATATTTTCTGTAATAACCTAAAGACCAATCTTGTCCGAATCTGAATATGAAATTTCCTTTACTTTATAAGCAGACGTATTGTGAGCGTTTTGTGTTTATGTTGTGCACTTGAAAATGATGATGGCCAATCAAACGCTATAGAGGATAGTGTGAATTCTGTTCTGCTATAAGAAGCATTAATAAGTTTTAAGCATTAAGTTAAGACCAGTAAAATAAGGACTTTGTGTGTGACGGCTACGGTGTCGACTCAATCAATTAATCCGCTGATATGGACAGCGGATTAGCAAGTTGGCAATGTTTTCGGAGCAATTACAGTGGTGTATACACAAATTGGAGAAGAGATAAGGACTTGTCGGTAATATAGAACCACGGTGATAGAGGGACCATGATATAATTAATAAAATTAAATAATGTAAACCGTTGCACAAAAACCCTCCCTCCCCACCCAAGGGGACTGATTTCTTTCCCCAGTGCACAACCATGAAATTGCTTAAACGTTCTGCAGTGTAGAGTGGTCGTGTGGAAACAATGCATTTTCTGTGCATAGAATTAACGCGCGGTACGTTTCGTGCTGAATTTGCGAATAGTGAAACACAAAAGTAAAAAAAAAAACATTTTGTTGTTGCCAATTATTTTTCCAAGCCCTAAAATAAACAAGCACAATTAAATGAAATGTACCACTTCTGTTATCATTTTGTGCGGGAAACTAGCTGATGTGTTGTTATTTGCCGAGATATCGTTCGACAGTTACATCTTTGAGTTTTTAGCTCTTCTCAATTCTCTATTTGACGACGTAATTTTCCAGCAATTACCACCCTGGACATGGCGTCAACAATAAAAACAACACCTGCCACTCTATGCCGCACTCTCACTTGATGAGAGAATTTGTCACTATGCAGAGAAGAAAATACCATAAGAAGTACCAACCAAGCCGTCAACCTGTTCTCACTGTGGCTGAAGGCAATGGAACCGAACGAGCATCGACAATCCTTGAAATTCAACCAACGGATCTCGATGCGTGTTTAGCAGGCTATATTCCTTGTAAGAGACAGAGTGATGGTCCCGAATACGAGCCGGACACTCTGACCGGTTACCAACGTGAAATAGACCAGTTTCTCCTGGAGAATAACTACGGGCACTCCAATCAGGATGACGATTCCAAACGATCGTGAAAGTGTCTGGTCGCAAAACTATCTCAACTGAAAAAACTATTGGGTATGGGAAACAAGCTAGCCTAATGCAGCAGATCCGCTTAAAAGCGACGAGGAAGCGATCTTTGTTGAGAAGGGCATCGTTTGACGTACCAAGCAATCACAAGTCCCTGCTTTACGCAGTTAAATTAAACAACACATAAAAATTGGCTTTCGGGGTGGACAGGAAAACCGTCAACTGGCAAGGGGTAACATTACGTTTAAAGCAATACCGAATGGATCCAAATATCTCGAAGTTAACGACAGCAAAAGCAAAATACGTTCTTTGTTTCAATTTAACGGCAGATTTTTCCAACGCTGCAACATACTCGCATTGAAAAAAAGACACGAATAATTTCGAATTTGCAATGTTCAATATATTCATATGAAGAAACGTGAAATTTACATTAAATTCTCAATATTAAACCGACGTGTTGATTACGTTTTCACTGTTCCTCATGAAAGAATGTTCTGTGCACACACAAGGTGCGATGTGCATGCACGATGACAATGTTGACTTGTTGTCATTGTTGGCGATTTTTTTGAGTTCTAAATAAAAGTTAAGGTAATTTATCAATGGAAATCACATGGTGTCCGTGTATTTCATGACGAATGAATCAGAAATACGATATGTTTAAGTACAGTGTCAATAATATACGTACGAAAGCAAGGAATAATCAAGGAGACTGCCAGTAATCATGCCCTCGTCTTTTCTTTGACGCACGCGCACTTGACCCAGACTTTTCCTTTGAGGTCAACCGAACGTGCGCGGAAGTATATATCCGCAAAAAAATAGTGCACATTTTAGATCTCCCAAGTCGTGGATTAAAATTCATAAACTTTCCAAAGGCAAAAACCATAGTTTGTCGTATTAAAAATTGGTTATCGCTCAATGTCATTTGTGTGTAGAGATGAGTTGCTAATCGTGTCGTCATGGGCCGCATCACACACTCGCCTACGGCTCGTGTATGATGCTGCCCATGACGTCACACGTATTAACGCATCTCTATTCACAATTGATATTGAGCGATAACCTCATATCATCAATCTATATGATTTGGAATCCGAATTCAATTGTAATTGGTTCAGTCATGTATATATATTTAGGTCTAGATTATATTGTGATAAGAGAATCGGAATCGTCCTACACAAAGGCGACCCAAAGCGATTTCTAATATGTTTACATGTCTTGGTAGTCTCACCTTTCCGGAGTCAAGAGGGCAAACATATTAAACATTCTTAGTAAAAGTGTACCCATAAAGACAATATTCTGTATGCAATGATATGTGCGCTTACTTGTTTTGTACAAAGTACCATTCTGTGTATATGCAATAATATATACGCTTACTCATTTCGCACAAAGTACCACTGTATCCAAGTGGACAAACACAAAAGTAGCGTTCCCAAAGAGGTACACAGGTCCCTCCATTTCGACATCGCTCCCGGTCGCAGACGTGTTGCAAAGGATATGCTGTTACGGAGAAAATGAGATTAAAATAGACCAAAAGTAAGAAAGAAATACTCCAAATGCAGTATTACGAAAAACTGAGCATGCTTTTGTAAAAACAAACTAGTATATCATTTCATTCCACTCACTGTTGTATATTTTGATAAAATGGTGAGGGTTTAGTATACAATATTACTGTTGCTAATAGTGACATTGAATTTTGCAGGTACACGGAATGAGTTGGCAATGGAAAAATCGGTGACCGACATTCAGACTCTACTTTGTTTCAATATTATCCTTGTTTACCGCTTGTCGAGCTCATTTAAAATATGTTTAGATAAAAAACCAGATATGAACTGAATATGCTCACGTGTTTTACAACAGGTTCATTATTAGTAGTACGCTTCACAGAACAATGAGATATATGTTATCATTACATGTATATGTAGCAGGTTTTTTCAAATTCACACAGTACTATCAGAGTTTAATCACTAATCACAAAACTTTATTTAATATGCAAATGGGCTGTTAATTAACTTGACACTGCTCAATGCTTTATGGGACGATTAGATATCCGTCAGATAAACATTTGTAGCACGTTTTATTTAATTTGATGCTGTAATTTTAGAGAAATGTCACTAATTGAAAAGTTCATTAAATATGCAAATAAACCCTAAATTAACTTTACACTGTTCAATGATTCAAAACACAATTAAATATTTTTCAAATCAATATCTGTAGCACAGTTCACAAAATTTTGGTGCCGAAATTTCAGAGTTATATACCTAATTACAAAGTTTATTAAATATGCAAATGAACCCTTAATTAACTTTACACTACTAAATACTTTACAGCACAGTTAGATATCTGTCGTATCAGTATGTGCAGCAGTTTTCATAACATTCGATGCAGTTATTTCGGAGTTATATGATAATTTATAAGACTTCATGAAATATGCAAATTAGCTAATTATTTACTTGACACTGCTCAATGATTCTCAGTACAATTGGATATTTATCAGATCAACATCTGTAGCAAGTTTCATCAAATTAACCACTGCAATTTTGGAGTAATATCACTAATTACAAAGTTCATTTAATATGCAAATGAACCCTTAATTAACTTCACACAACTACATGCTCTACACAACAATTAGATATCTGTCGGATCAGTATCTGCAGCAGATTTGATCACATTTAGTGCAGTTATTTTGGAGTTATATAACTATTTACAAAACTTCATAAAATATGCAAATGACCTATTTGTTAACTTGACACTGCCTAATGCTTCTAAGTATAATTAGATATATATAAGATCAATATTTGTTGCAAGTATCATCAAGTTTGGTGCAGGAATTTCAGAGTTATCTCACTAATAACAAAAGTTCATTAAATATGCAAACGAGAAGATAATTGACATGACATTCACAGTATCATCATAATGTTCTTAGATTGTCATCTGTGTAAAGTTTCATGAAAATTTGTGCAGTAATTCTTGATATATGTCTACACTGTCATTACCGTCTCCATAGGGAAACCATTGTACGGAAAAAAACGATATTGCATAACTTCATTAATATGCAAGCCACACTAACCAAAATCTAATCAGTTCTTTCAAGTAGCATATGGTACCTGTGTACCGAATCTGACTTGAATCCGTTCAGGCGTTTTTGAGTTATCGTGTAACAGACAGACAGACAGACACACACACACACTAACACACACACACACGGACAGACGGACAGACATCGCTATGACATTAGCCAACGTGTTTACACACGTGAGCTAACAAATATCAATTTTTTGGTTTTACGGGAATCGATTGTGTTTCTATTCTTCTCATGAAAATATTGTCTAAGAGTTGGCGGTTATTTTGAATTTAAAATACTGGTATTTGTTTAACTTAGGTATTTGTTTGTCAATTAACAGTACCAAACTTTGCTCCTTTAACCCCTGATTTGTATTCTCGAACAGATAAGAGGATTGTTGAAAGTTTCATTGAGGAAAGTTTTAACAAGTGTTTAAGTTCTTCACTTTTTAAGCTCATATCACCCTACAATTACGTCGCTTAAAATGACTTTGAACTACAATAGGACAATCCATTTTACTAACATACTAACCCATTGGGCAATAAGTGAAACGTCACAGGAAGTGTAACAAAAAAGGACTCCACTACTGTATGAATGGATATAATGAGTCATTTTCAAGCCTATGTTTAAGGGTATTTTTATCAATATTTACAAAATACGACCTAAACCACCAGCCAAGATTCACTGTGTTTGCGACACAGATGGCATGTAATACATCGGACTAATTTTGACAGATTTAAATAGTATTTTCATGTTCTCCATATTGTTACTACAGAAAACATGTAACAGACAATTTATATACCCGCCATCTACATCGGTGTGGTATTAAAGTGAAGAAAGTACTTAGTAATACAGCAAAAAACAGGATGGTTGGACAGTCTCATATACATTACGTTTACTTTTTTGTACGTGCACACAAGTTTTGTAGATAACATTGTAGATAAAAAGAACCTACTCATTTGAATGTCTGGACAGAACACACAAGGGAATTGGTAAATTACTTGTTGAGTTGATAGTAGAGACCGATGTTAATTAGGACAGCACCCTGGCTAAACAAACCATAATGCAATGTAAACGTACTGATGCCAATCTTTTTTATAGACACTCAAGGATAAACAGTGGAGTGGAGTGTTACATGATAGTATTTCACTCAAATGAGTCGGTTCTTTTTATCTACAATGTATCTATAGAACTTGTGTGGGACATACAAAAAAGCAAACGTAATGTATATGAGACTGTCCAACCATCCTGTTTTTTGCTGTATCATAGAGTAATACAGATTTGCGCGTATATGTTGACAATAAGTCACCTTTGTTTGTTTGTGACTTTAATAACTTTATGAGATGTGGTCATCATCTTTATTAATTTTCTAGGCCTTCCATTGGCAACTTTGGTAAATTAAACACACAGATTGTTACTCCAGTGTCGCGTCTGTAGTTGATTAATGAACTTTGCTTCTCTATATTTCAGGTCGCACCATTTCTTGTACACAAAATGTACGTTAAAATATATTTTTTGCTTGTGGGCAGTACATACAGGGGCGTTCTGTTCTGGCAAGTTAGTCTTCCCCTCGCCCATCAGCCAAACAGTTTATCTCGCGCTTTCCCATCAATGAACATTCTTTAACGTATGTGTTTGCTCTGACTTTTCATTACGTATTTTGTGACACTTGACTTCGTGATCAATTTATGATGGGGAATGATTGCAAAGAACGTCGATAAACTTTAATATGAATGTGAATTATCGCTTAATAGCAGTCCTAGTTCATCTAATCACTCTGAATTTCAGGAAAACGACAACTTTGTTGTAAATGTCTTTCTTTAAAACTTGAAGGTTGTGTACAACTGGAAAATGAAAGACTTGAAACTTTTGCCAAAACTTTCCTTAATGAAACTCCCGTGCTATCGGTCTTCAAACTTTACCTGTGTTGACATTGATGAGTTATTAGCAGAAGGGGACATCCGGGCAAAAACTGTACCGTAGCTAGCATTATTGATTGCCCTGGAATATATTTTTGTACAAAAATTGAGGAAAAATGCGTTATTAGATTTTTAATTTGAAAATTTTAAAGAATTAACGAATTATCTATTATTTAGTTATATGGTGTCACATTTCTCAATATTGCAAATATTTACAATGTTTTTTTTTTTGTGGCGACATGAAGTTGAATATGTGGTTACCAACACCTGATATTTTTACGTCTGTTGCTTTATTTAAACTATGAAAAAATAAAATGTAATTACATGAACCTTTTGGATCAAAATTACTCTTTCCCGCCATTCTCTTACTAAATCAAAAAGAAAAAACTTGTGTCATGATGCAAATTTAGGCACTAGAGAAAGGAATTACCCAGGATTTACCGATATTTAAAATTCAAAATGGCCGCCATCCCTATGTTAACTCTATAGTGAAAAAAATATTAGCCAGGAGCTTTTAAATGAAACCCCACAAGTGATGTATCTATCAGAAAAAGAATTGTAAACGTTTGAGAGTCCGAATATTTTGTCCCCAAGACGCGATCTACCTTTAGTCAGTATAAAGAATTGCTGCCTGTCTTGCAATCAAACTGTTGGATAAGTTATACCAATGACTCTTCAGTTTTTAGGCTCAATTATTGGGAAAGATGTCTGAAGTGTGGATGAAGACATGGTGCATCTTTTCTTGAACTTTCTGAATAGTTGAGCAATTTTAACCGCAATGACCGTAGTTCCTTGATAGTGCACATGCATAAACGGAAACAGGTTAAAAGACGAACGGGCAGTAGTAGTTCCAAATTATTGCATATCTACAGATTAAGTAAACATGACATATGCCTAAAGATATATTTACTTACAGCACGTTTCTCCAGGTCTTTCAATGGCGCATTCTTCATAAACTCCGAGTCGTATACGGCAACGCAAACCTGTATGCTGATCAAAAACATTCCGGCAGAAATTCTTCTCAAGAATACCAAACTGGATATAAAACTCCCACACAGCTCTTTCCTCAGGCCGTGTTTCTACCAAAATTGCCGTCCAAGGTGAGCATTCAGATCCAATTGCACTAGTGGCTTTCTTTCCACGGTAGTCACGTCCGTATTTGTTCCAATAACACTCCCCAGCACCGCCAATTGTGGAACAATAAAACAATGAATAAAGCAATTCATCTTTAGCAATCTATGGATGCTATTTTTTGTTTCACTTTTACTCATGAGTCTTATTTACAAAACATTATTTTAGAAGACTTCAAATTAGCTTGAGTCATAAAATTATTACAAAACCATAAAAAATAAAAGTGAAAAGAAATAAATCATATACAAATGATAACAATCTTGAATGTGTACGCACAGTCGACGGCATTGATATAAAGGTCGTATATCCATACCCGAGATTATTGGTGCACGTAAGCGTGAACACGTATATATAAGCACTTTTCAGGCATATAGTATAAATCAGTCCGTCCATAAGAGCACCCTACTTATACTATAACATGAAATACATTGCATACATACACACAATTGCATGATGTATAAAACTGAATGATAAATGAGCAATGTTTGAACATAAGAAAAAAGACATTGTTCATCCACTTGTCAAATTACAAATTGAAATTTAAAAAAGAAAGTTTTGTAAAAGTATCATAAACCTACCATACGTTGTGTACACTTCTACTTCAATAACACTTGGCGATTTTGAACGCAGTGTGTTGTGAAATAACATCGTTACATACTGATAGTTAAACACTTTGTTACAGTAAAATGTTATCCACACTGTGGTTGACCCGATGTATTCTAATTCAAAACAATCACTGTATCCTTTGTCAAGATCTTCTTGAGTTAAAAAACTACAGCATTGGACTCCTGCTATGTGTTTGGTGTAAGTCAAAAGATTTCGAAAACCAACTCCTTTCCAGTCTCTTACTGTAAAGAAAGAAAAACACAAGAAACTGCATTTAAATGGAAACCTCTGTGAACCGGAATATCTGTACAAAGATATTTGTACACACATTGAATAAAGGCTTTTACGCCTTCCTTGATATATCATCCAACAATGAATAATTAAAATGCATAAATTACACAAATTGCAATCTCTCTTTGAATGCTCGGGCCCAGCCCACCACAAAAAAGTAAAGTAAATAAAACAGACATCTGAAAGAGATAAAGAAAACCGAATCTTATATCTTATTTAAACTATTTATCAGCAAAAGACACTGGTCTCGACGTTCGAATACTTTGTGTAAACAAACTGACAACGTATACTGAGTATAGTGGTTTTTAGATGCCAGAAGAGCAACAAACTTGTCATATGTGGGATACAATCGAAATCTCTCCGGAATTAAATCCATTCTTCAATGCTCATATAAAGGACAGAAAAGTACAAAGTGACATTTATCTTCTACAACTGACACAGTTTTACGTACAAACAAAAGCGACATACTTTTTGTTTTTAATACCTAATGTGCGACTTGATGAGTGGAGTTTAGCCTTGTCAAATTTAAATTTCCTAATTCTAATGAAAGATAAATATAACTCTGGCTCTAACAAACAATTAAACTTTTAATATGTACGAAGTCTTTGCGATTCGTGTAAACAGGCTGACAATTGTTTTGCCTGTTACAGTCTTGTTATCTTATTTGCAATAAAATTAAAATAACATTTCTGTTCCTCACCTGGTGTAGTCCAATCCAAACTATCCCAAAACTCGTACATAAATAACTAATCTTGTACTTTTGATACTAATGTAATCCTCCCGACAGGATCCGATCTTTTTAACATATCACAACAATCTCTCGGATAACGAGTGCTGTTCATGACTAGAAATTTTTGACCAATAGGAAATGCATCGCTTCATATACATACATAACAAAGGAACCCCCTACCGTAACCTAAAGGTACTTCTGAGTTTTGACTTGGATTTACACCTAATAGAAAACGACAAAAACTAAAACTAAACTGTTGAACTCTCAATATCCAAACAATAATCAAATCCCCAGATTTCAGCACCGTAATAGATTACAGTACAGCACAATTGAAATGCTTAAAAGCTTAAACGCTTCTTTTGTATTAAACCCCTCAACTTCTTGATAAGTACTTCAATCTGATGCATTGCATTTTTTCCTTTTCATTATTAACTGTTTTGCAGGTGTCAAGGATAACGTGGATGAAAGTAACATTCCAAGATAATTATAATGCTCAACATTTGTCACCCCTTCTCAATCATTTCTCCACCTCTCATAACGTTTTAAACTGGCGCCATTTCTGAAAACAACAATTTTCTTTTTCTTAAGATTCAAAGCAATGTCTACAAAAGACTTAAAGCTGATTCAGTTTTCTTTGTAGCACAATGATTAAATCAGCCGCATCAACAACATCGTCAGCATACAAAAAATACACACATTCTGAAAATCATTGTTGACACAAATACCACTATTTTCATGTCTATCCATACATGACGACAATTCGTCGCCAAATAAACTGAACAAAAATGACACAATATGCGTTCTGTCTACTGCCTACAGTGCAGTCGAAATAATTAAACCACCATTCCACAATACACAAAACTTTAAATTATTATATATCGATCGAAACCAAACTTATAGTGCATGAAGTACTGAAATAAATGGAAGTAGCTCAATTCTCACCAAATTTCATCCCACTTTCTACGGAAAAAATATATCACACTGGTCATCATCCCTAAAACGCAGAACTGTAGCCCTTATAGTTGCTGGGATATGTCAAAATATATCAAATGACCCCTTAAAAACATCTTCAAGTAACCGTAGTCATTTTCTATTATTTGTAAAAATATGAAGCGCAAGAGTACCGTTGAAGAAAAACGTGTTAATATGACATTAAACTGGTCCAATAACAATTTCCATTCAAGTTAATACATTACAAGGTCCATGGAACATTTGTGATTTACAAATTTAAGTAGGACCATCCTGAACCACTGATAGTAAGTGGTGGTACCAGGTGTCCGGAATGGGTAAGCGTACCCTGCTAGTATGCTGCACCCGTCAGGATTGGTCCCAAAATTGTCTAAATATTGTATGAAAAGATACAGGATATGAATCACGGTAATAAGTCAAAGCCGGGAATGCTGTTGTTAATCATTTGAGTTGAGCATATTTGGCCATAAAGTCGTCATATCGACCGTAGAACTTTTTGAAAGTCCTGACGAGTCTTTTTGATGTGTATCCCTGTCTCACTAATTTTGATGCCAATAAGCTGTGTCTCAGTTGAAAACCAGCATAGGAATCACAAGCCCTAGAATACCTGAGAAGTTAAGACACGTACACACCATAAGTAGGTGCAGACGGAATATTACTTGACAAGTGGGGATAATTTAACATTTCAAAATCGAAGTCATCCCTTTTGTCATAGAGCTTAGTGTGTAGCCCATTAGTACCCATTTTGTAGGAACAGATCAAGATATAAAGCAGAGTTCATACCCTCTGTTGTTTCTTTGATTTTCAGCTAGGGTAAATATGATGTAAGTAATTTGATAAGAAATTTTATAACTGAATTCAATTTCAATGAATCAAGACATAGACCCACCGATGCAAATATCTTAAGTTGTCAATGAAGATCTGCTGCTGGTGAGGGATACATCGGAGGCAAACATAAAACAAACATTGAAAAGCATTAAGGTAGTATGCGCCTCGAAAGTGGTCGACTTAAACTTTCACTCAAACTTTCGTGAATGAAACTTTGAACCATTCCCTTACAAAAACATATATATATATATATATATATATATATATATATATATATATATATATATATATATATATATATATATATATATATATATATATATATATATATATATATATATATATAATATATATATATATAATATTGTTAAGATTAAATTATTTAACTTCCATAGCCTAAACTGTCATCCCAACCCGAGCCAAGTCAATGGAAATGACGTAGGTGCCACAAGCAATCCGCACGGCGTCTCAATGCCTTGAGAAGCATTGACAACTAAAGTAGTGGCGCACTTTTAACGTTGTTCACCCCATTGCACAAAGGGCCCTGTTTAAAATGTCCAAACCTATCTGAACCAGTTACATGATGATGATGATGATGATGATGATGATGATGATGATGATGATGATGATGATGATGAATTTGGATCTAAAATGGATAGCTATCCCAGTATCTTAGCCTTTTATATCCTATATCCGAGACTGGGCCACTTCTTAATACTTCTTTCTACTTTTACCTCTTTCTACTTACTCTGACAGTTGCTCAATGCGAGCGAGTATTTCAATACGTTGGAAAACAGAACTTTGAAAACCTTTCATCACAGTGTTACCTTTCAGCGCTGTAAAGAAAATTTTAATAGTACGGGTATGAATTTAGTTACGTTTATCTTTTATTTTTTATTTTTAAAAGTCGCATATACATATATTTTCTATGTTGATTTGTGCTTATCGTAGGCATGAATCGAACTTACATTCTTTTTGGTAAACCAGTAGTCGAACGTTATGTATCTCAACGGCAGAATCAAATGCCACGTGCACTATCGGCGTATCAAAATTTGTTTTGAAGCAGTTGAAGTCATTCGTCTGATCAACCCGAAGATAATTTCTAGTCAAGAATCCTGTCATCTCCCCAATCTCCATTCGCAGTATGGCATCATGTCTGACGTTTGAATCGATATCAGCATCGGTCGGACGCCTGCCGTCATTTATGGCATGTTTATTTATCAAGTAATAGCCAATAGTTAATGCACCAAGGGCGATGTTGTAGACGGCTGTAACATAAAATGTAAATTAACCAACCAAGTGGTTTTACAAGAACAAATAAATCACACAATCTTACGTCAATCATTTCGTCTTGATGATACTATTTCCTTTAGTTGTGTTAAATACAGGTATTTGGGTAACGTTTGCACTATTTAAAGAGGCACTCCCACTTGCTAACATTTTTAAAACACATTTTTTTAATGCCAACGGTCGATAATTAACGTGACGACTGCGCGCGGATCGCAAGATATCGTTTAAAACATGTCATTTCCCGAGCGTATTTTTCACATCCCGAAGTTTTACGATCTTTCTGATTATGACCCGAACCCCCCCCCCCAAAAAAAAGTTTTGTTGTTGTGCTGATTGACGATATTCTAGGGAGTCCATAATAAGTTCAAACGACGCTATTTTACCTCCCATTGCGAAGACTTTCTATACAGCATTATGCCTTCACTTCAGGTAAGTAGTTTTTAAAACTCCTCTTTAGTTTTTGCCGTTTTCATTATTCTCAGTCAGTTCTATTATATTTTTAACGAATAACACACAGATATCACTTTTTACCTGTAAATTATTAGCCGCCTCTGATGACTACATTTTGTCGTCTCCCACACAGTTACGCGTGGTTTTAAATTGTTAGCAAGTGGGAGCGCCACCTTAAGGCCAGCAGTACAGTACCTAGAGTAATGCACGGTGCAATATATCGTCCCACAAGAAGACGTGCAAAATACAAATTAACGCAAAGTAGGAATGGAATCCCAACAAGAGGACTTTGACGACATAACATACTAACTGATCTGGGGGAGATAAACACATTTGTTAAAAGCAGAGGATAAAAACACGAACGTTTCCAATCACACCTTCGTCAGCAAAAACGAAGTTGCGGTACCGCAGAAATATGAACGGACATGAAAAACAACCAATCATATTACAGAAATATCAAACACAATGAATTTAACAATGATCCCAGCTGGTGCTAGGGGTACTCATTCTAAAATAGTGGCCTGTTTGAGTTTGGGACAGGTAGTCGTTAGTGGAAATGAGCACAGTAACAGTAATATTGGACCAATCCTCTTTAGCCTCTGGGAATGCAAGTGTTTTGTGTGTTACAGTACAAAGATGTTAAACAAACCTGTCCCAGCCAAGTTCTTTAAAAGGGGTCAAATATTCCATTTCTTAACTCAATTTAGGATATTCACTACACGTCATGATTTACACTCTTTCTTTCGCCTTCTACGTTTGAAGGATTTTTTTTCATGAACATTAATCAGAAACTACTGACGACAAGGTTAGTTCTTCGGATGGCGGACCCCAACCATAGTCGACCAACATCAAACGTTAGTCTTTTTGGACTCCCCCTTCTGGATGAACCCTACATATGATTTTGTGCGTTGTTAGCTCGGATCCGATCGAAAATCTACTGAATTTTCAACCCTGGGTTGATAGCTCTGCGCATGAAGAGAATTGTCCCCCAGGCTGTCTTTTCGCCCAGTAAAGCGATGTACTCATTACCCTGACAAAGTTTGTGTGCCGTCTGCGATAGCGAGTATGTGAGTGCGAATGCTTCAAGAACTCTTAAACGTGTGGAGGGGTCACAGACAGACAAAAGTTAACAGCAAAGCTTAGTTATTGAAATAATAACCACTCTTTATTGAACCACGGGAATTCGGTCCAGCAGTTTTGACTGCCACGACTTCCGTCACTACATATAGGTGACGTACGTTGTGAGTTCGAACCCGATCGCAAATTTACTGAATTTGCCAACAAAGATTTAATCACTTGATCCACAAAATTAATTCTATTCATCTCCAAATATGAATATAAGGCTCTTCTACGTTTTCTGGCAATGATAACATGTTTTTTAAACCTGAGGACAACGGTGATGCTGTGACGTGGTAGTATTGTGTAAAGATTTGTACATGTAAGTTGGGTACAAATGTTCCTCTGTGACACAGTCTTATGTTTACATCTCTATGCAGACGTCACTAATAAAAACAACGCTATCGTCAAAATTACTATCAGTGACATTTTTATGACAACATTTTACCTAATAGTGCATAATCCGTCAGGTTTATTATATCTTATCCGCGCACTTATCGCTTTTATTTACTACCTAAAGTTACTAAAACCAGTAAATCTGGCCGCCCCGTTGTTTCCGCATGGTCATGTCCCACTCGAGGCTAAACATTTTTGTTCACCACCCCATCGCTAGCGCTGTTGGTCCGATATTACTGTCACTGTGCCCATTTCCATCAACGGTTATAGGCGTCAAAAAGTCGGACAGGCCACTATTTTTAAAATGAGCACCCTAGCACAGGCTAGTATCAATATTCATATCACTGCGTTTGATTGTTCTGTTACGTGGTTGGTCGCTTTTCGTGTTCGTATTTCCAAGGTACTCCGGGACCACGAATTTTAGTGCTGATGAAAGGCTGAACCAAAAACGTTCGTGTTTTTATCTTCTGCTTTTAATAGTATTTACGTTTTATCTCTCGATAGTAAGCTATTTTATTAAACGAAAACGTGACTTTGTCCAAAGGAATTGATGCAATAAAGGCAGCGGGGTTCACTTCAAAGTTAATTTCTGTCGCAAACGCATTTCCTGTGTAACTTAAATTATTCGTTGCGTTGTTTTTGAAGTATATCGTCCCTATACTTAAAATGTAGCTCCAGGCCATCACTGTAAATGAGTGTTATAGTAATAAGAAATATGAAGAGGAATAACTGATATTAGCGAAATATGTGGTATTAATATAAATAAGTGTTGATGATATAAATAAGTGTTGATGACATAATTAAGGTAGCTTACCAAATCCACGAAAACTCTTTTCAATGACAAATGTTGTCATCAAAATGATGCCTGTATCCAAAAATGTCTTTTAAAGCAAGTGTATCTAATGAACGTTATTGCAAAACTTTAAAGTGTATCGGATATAATTAACAGGTCAGAGCAGAGAAGGGCAATTGTCAGTTTGTTAATGCTTTGTTGCACTCCATTTCACCGGCGTCTCAGGATGTGAGTAAAAATTGTAGTTTTTTTACGATGAAATATTAGGAAGTGGCACATTATCAAAATGATTTCACCAAATTGATCGGCCATAACTCGGCGACACAAAATTATATATATAGCCTGGCAGACGTAGCAGAGACCGACAGACATTAGTCAGGCATATGTGAAAACTTGGTGATCTTCCGTTCACGCCCAATCAAGAAAGAGCTCAAAAGAGCAAGATTTCAAACCGAGAAGATTGAGCTTTGCTATTTCTTATTTTTGTTCTGTTTTTCAAACCGAATGCAACAAAGAATGCAGAATATTAACAAAACATATTGGTAATAGAGCCAAAGCCATGTTTTATTCCTAGGCAAAATATTTACTCAGAGATATAAACACACCGGTCTAAATGCTTTACTTTTGTATAGAATGGTGATCTGCTACATAAATTACTTCATTGACGGACATCATAAACTCATTCAAATCAGTTCTAGTGATGATTATTTATTAATGAAAACACTTATATGTTACATCGTTGAAAAATAGTACTTTAAAACCGTGCGTTTAACAATGGATTACATTCTATGTGTATTACTGGAAAGGCCCTTTCATGGGGCAGCTACACCGCCCTGTATAGCTTAAAGTATTTTTATTGGACTTATTCTTATGTGATAGAAAATAGGACATCTCGGAAGTATGGAGAGTAAAACTTTGTCAGGTCTGTGACAATGTAAGTAGGATTTTGATCAATGAATGATCAACAGATGGGGGGATTTATGCCACATCAATCGGTTAAAAGTTGACAATATGGAAATACAACGATACTAGACGAATTGAGTAAAATGGTCGAATGATCTACAAGAGCATAGAAAATCAATATATAATCAATATATTATTGTTTGTTGAAGTATATATGAGCGTATGGAACATGCACTGCTATAAGCATGACATCAAATCCTTGCGTTACAACGGTGTCGAAGGATCTTAACCAGAAACAAACGCAACTGATAGCGACAACTCCAAGGTTTGAACAGAAATTTCCTTGACATGAGAAGTAAGGTGCCAAGTAACCAGAACAAAGATTGACCTTGAGCGAACTCACTGGGGATTGTGGCACATAATTTACAATTTCACTGCTGTAGCAGGTCTTCAGTTTCGACAAAACTACATGTAACATGGCGACTATACGGGACTATGTCTAGGACGTTTATGTATGTATTTAAACAGGTACCAATGAATGACTAAGATAATTTCAGAAGGGTGTAGGTAGCTTACCATCATTATGAAAATGTTCGAAAGAATCTCAAAGTTTTGCAAAAAATAATATACCATTCCAAACACTGTAGCTGAGTAGCTGTTGGTTTATTTCAAAGTTTATGCTGATTGAACTGCGCTTTTTCTTTACCGACATGTTTTATCAGAGATTTTTTTCACCGTACAAAATGCTTGATGATGTTGAATATACTATTGCGAACATGGGGCTTTTTGATAAAAGGCTAAACGAAATCATACGTCTTAAAATGAATTATCTGTATATTGAGAGATTTGCTCCAATTATTTGTTCTGTTATATATCAAATTTATTACCCTTCAATCTTGTGTTTTTACTGCAGGATTTGATAATAAAATAAAATACTATAAAGTCCAACATGAGGGGAAATGCCAAGAGGATTTGACCGGTTCAGAAGGGCTTGACAACGTGATTTCTGCGTAGTGAAGATTCATTACGTATTCATGGTAACCCCTGGCCAGCTGTCAATATCTTTGGGGGCTTTTGTCTTTTGGCCTGCTTTGCATATGACGTCGTTGGACACGACCTGCCAATCACCCAGGTAGACAATTAAACTATTAATTGACTGTTTACCGACCCAATTAACACTATCCAGCAGTACCTCAGTATCAGTCATTTTTAATCGCGTGGCCCGGGTGGGCACAACGTAGGAACGCGTGTATTTCTATGTGTTCGTTTCACTTGTGGTGTTGTTTGTACCATCGTGCGTTTGAAGTCCTCGTGTCACCTACAGCATTACCTTCAAGGTGACAGGCTTACTATTAATGTTCAGTATCATGGTACCGAGTTCTGCCCACGGTGAAAACCGTCTGTTTTGCCTACTAATTAATGCCCATCGCTGCCCGTCCTGAATGTAGCCTAACTATAGCTACAGTAATCAGTCAATATATAATACCAAGCGCCTTATACTTTTTTATATAAACTTATAAAATCATAGTCTGAGCTGCAAAATTGTTGACTTTCGATCCGATATACAGGCTGATCGTTGAATCGCACCGGCGCATCCATGTTTACTTGCCCCATAAGCTTACTACCCTGCAAAGGGTGGATAGATGGAATTCCTGTGCCAAAAATGAACACCGGGGCGAAACTTTTTGTGAATCCATGTGAAAACATAAATCATTTATCAGTTTTGATACATACTCCTAAATTGTAAGTTTGATCAAAATCGAGACCACATTCGAGGGCTATGCAGACTGTCCATGTACGCACACACAGTGACAAGAAGGCGGCAAACACCTACTCACCAAGCACATCGAATCGGCGAAAAGAATCATAAAAAAGCTAGGCTCATCGCCAAACAAACGCGCCAAGCACTAACAAAAACCCATACCAAGCGGCCCTTTTCAGGGCCACCAAATACTCCAAAAAGAGAACTACCCAAAAAAACATGAAATTCAACAAGAACCTATCATCGCTCAAACTATGAAACTCCGAAAAATAGTACTAGGCAAAATTAGGACCGTCCAACGGACACCAACAAAACCAAACAGAATAAAACCACCTCAGGATTTCAACAAATAAAGTCGTAAAATGTGACTACGCTACATCGTGAGACACTAACAATCGCAACAACACCAACTCAAAGAAAAGTCAAACTGGACTCTCCGAACAACAACAAAAACAAAAACTTGAAAGCTATCTGAAGCTGCTAAACTCGCACTTCTAGAGATACCCTTTCAAACAAGGAAACAAAACATGTCGCGTGCCAAAAGAATCGCGATAAACCAGCTTGCAAACAATAGACAAATTACGGAAAAACCCCCTTCGACAAGGGTCGGGTTTTCGTCATTGTCAACACAAACGATTACGCAACACTCAGTATTATACGCAACAAGCCAGAACAAACAGTAAACAAAGTAAACGAACTATTAATCAAAATGTACGAGAACAAGCACATCAACCAGGATACTTCTAAATATCTTGATCCAATAAACATAAAATCCGTACCCCGCAGTGGTACTTATTGCCTAAAAATTCACAAACCTCCGCAAAAATCTAAAAGACACACCAGTCAAAACAAAATTTACCGAAGTAAAGAAACATAGAACAAACAAACCGAACCCCCAACGGACTCACAACGAGACCAAAAATTAATATACTTGCCTCGCTAGTCGAAGATCAAGACCACTAAAATGCATTAAAATAAATTTTCACAAACACAAACTAAGGAAAGAATCTACACTGCGACTGATGAGAAACCACACTCGGGTTTCGAAACGCACGCGTCAAAGGGCCACTCTATCAACTTTGTAACACCATAGGTCCGGCTGCGTCTCGCCATAAGCTTTCCCCACACAAACAAAACATTACCGTACACACTAATCCAAACTTCCCTACAAATATCCGAAGCGAAACAAAAATTTCATTAACACAAACAATCGGATAAGAATGTAGGAACACATTTTCGAAACGAATCAAACGCAAACTCGACACAAAAACATTTAGGATAGTTAGGTGGGGAGCCTCTTTCACATTTTACATCTCGCTATACTATGGAA
The DNA here is from genome assembly GCF_041260155.1 of Ptychodera flava. Lineage (NCBI taxonomy): Eukaryota > Metazoa > Hemichordata > Enteropneusta > Ptychoderidae > Ptychodera > Ptychodera flava. Next base: position 33,793,630 of record NC_091930.1, read on the forward strand.
ATCCGGTCACGACATGCGACATGCGACCTGCGACCTGCGTCGTGCGTCTTTGTCAAACTGCGACCTGCGACTTCCGGGTGCTCTGGCCTAGCTGCCACCTGCGAGTTTGAAACTGCAACCTGCAAGATCACGACCTGATCCATGATCTTAGGTATTTGGTGTTTATTGAGAGTATGAAAAGCAGTCACAAGTAATATCAGTGATAGGTGGTGTCATTTAGGAAAGAGATGAGCTTCGATGACACAGCTGTGTTGGCCTACGTGTGAAGCCACTTTCCCTTTATTAATATTTACATCGCAGTTGTGAAGTCGCAGTTTGACAAACACGCAGGACGCAGGTCGCTGTTGTGAAGTCGCAGGTTACACCTAGGTCTAAATTCCGAAGTCGCAGGTCGCATGTTTTAAACTCGCAGGATGCAGGTCGCAGTTTCGAAGTCGCAGGTCGCATGTCGCATGTCGTGACCGGATTTCCATACTATACTGTCTATGATTCTAAAAATAAAGTCATCTGCCACTTTGACTTTTCTGTATACGCGGTTTGGCGAAACTCATCTCTTCAATCGAAAGTCGGGCGATTCCATGGTTCTTTGGGGCACTTAAGTGTACGTCGAGCTTGAGGAATGTGGTTACATTCGCGATGTTTTATTGGAAATTATTTTTTTCTTCTAGGGCAAATGCACATAATTTATGCTGTTGGAAATACTGGCCGCTCATAAACAAGACAATAAACTCAATATATGTGCATCTTTACTTTTATTGTCAAAGTAACACCGACACCCACAAAAAAACAAAATGGTTCAGTCCAGGTATTTGCAACTCTGCTATCCGACTGGTAAACGGGAAATCAACCATAGGTGTCTTTTGGCACGCGTATACGCCAGTCACCTAGGCGACGGTAATCCGCACCACTTATCACCATCGGGAAGGTACTCCTCCCTCTATACCTCTGGCGATCCACCCTCAAGGCACTGCGTCATTCGACCAAGCATTGTTATTGTAATTTCTTGCATAAAATTAACAGCGAGGTTAACCGGTCAAATCCTCTTGGCATTTCCTGGCATGAATTGCTTGTTTGTAAATCAATTTTTTGTAATTTCCTGCATATCTTTAAATTCTCAATTCTTAGATTTGCGACGAGTATGATGTTTGATTCTGTTCACTTAAAAGTGAAATAAATTTCTTTACGTTTTTCAAAACATTTTGTCTACAAAGTTAAAATACACTGCCAACACAGTACATACACTGCAGGACCAGGATGACTGTGATTACCATTACTCTAGTGGAACTTAATAAAACAAAAATTGGGAATTACCAGCTTTCCGGACTGCGCCGATGCTTGGCAGATAGTCTGCCATGGCTTGATAGTGGGTAAATCCTTATATTTAAAATTTTGGGGCAGTTTTACTTTCAAAGAACAGCACAGTTGTATGGCAGTACCCTTCTCTTTTACGTAACTTCAGAACATCAAAACATCGAAGTTTTCCTGTTCGAATCAGACCTTCTGCACCAGTGAGACGTTTTTGTATAACAAATTTGCTTCTCGTTCACTAATTATACTATAAAACAGAGTGAAAGAACATTCAATTTTTACCCTAGATTTCTATCCTAGAAGTATCATATTTGTAAATTTTGCATTCATATAAACCCGTAACATATTACAATCTTCGTGTTTTACACTATGCAATATTATATTCTAAGATCTTTGAACATTAGACTATACATTTGGTCGCGGTCAAAAAGTTGCAACTACTCAGCTGCACTATTGGACCATTCATTCTAAAGCAGGGACTTTAACCGAGTGGTTTCAACTGCTCATTGTATGTTCGAATCTGATGGACAATTAACTTAATTTTACACATTCATAAACTCTCCACAATGTAACTGCTATCCTTCTAATTTTGCATCATAGGACATGCAACTGTACGGAAGATGCCTGTACTTACAAACGTTGTACTTATTGTAGCAGTGGGATGTGTAGTTGTTCCAGCAACATCCTGCATCTAAGCAACCCTTTTTACCAGGTTGATATGCAGTGCAATCTTCTCTATCTGAAGGTATGATCCAACAAGGCGACCCTATGAAAAAGACAGAGATTTCGGTTCATTTGATATAAGCCTCTGAACTTGTATTGTGCAGGCGATGATCTTATTCCATCACTTTTATAATACTATCTCTTTGAGGGGTGTTTAAATCGCGCTTACACAGGTGGTAACGTAAAGCCACTTGCAACCAATCGGCATCGATCGCAAGCTGACCTCACGGCTTGCTGGAATGTTCCTACTGGTACCGTCATACCAGCAACTGCTTGTTGGTTTTCACCTTTTACAAGCTATTTCTTGGTCGGTTCTCCTTGATGGACAACAGATTATATGTTCCGTTAGTAGTAGATAACTAAGAAGGGCTCCCTATGCTCCAAACGTTGTAAAAAATCTATGACCGTGTGATTTAATTGTAGTACACTATTATTACATAATAGTTTCGCAAGCCATTTTGTGATGTCAAATATTGTAAATAACAATGTTAGTGACGAAGTGCACGTGAGTGTGGTGGAAACCCGAGTCCCCTCACGAAATGCGTCATGAACTTCAAAAATGTGAATAGATGAATGTGTTCATCTAGCCTCTGTGTACCTTACATGGATTTATCGGTTAACCTTACTAGCTGATATTTGTGGGAGGATTTCGAAAGTATATGATTTATACTATCCAGTCCTCGCAGCTAGTAGGTTTTTAAAAAGTAGGCAATAGTACCACTGACCATATTTTTCAGCTAAATTAAAGACGAGGAACAAAACACCCATTATACAGTACACAGTATTGCCTTGAGATGCTTCATGAAAGTTTCGTTGTTAGGTTAACATTTGCCATATCCATGATCAAAATAAATGAAAAACGTATAGAATGAAATGAACGGAGGAAATTGTAAGCTTTGGTATCTATGTAAATAATAGCTTGACATTGTAAAATGTACGCTTTCAAAATAGTGAATATTTTACCATAGCCAGTGTTATATAATTTATAGATGAGGTTTATAGAATTTACTTATGGGCGATTGTTCTAAACATTATAACATTATGAAAACCTACTTTAAATGGAACTAAAACGTTGTAAATCTTGAAAGCGCTGTATATGCTATGATTTCAGATGTCAGTTTTATTCAGATTTCCTTCGTGGCACCACCTTTTTAAAAATATTCAAAGAAGTTTGTGAATTGATTGGCATTTGGTAAAGTACCAATTGACGGAGAAAGTAATTTTCAATCGATGGTTGAAAAGAAAAACCGATGTAGCGACAAACGTCAATTTTCATTTGTTGAACAAAACAATCTCTAAACATGGCCTCGAACATAGCATTAACGCGTTATTAATGCCTACTTTGTCAAATAAATAACCACAGAAGAGATACTGAAGATTTATAATGATAACGTAGGTCATCGACGCCTGGCATTGACTAATTAAAGAATAGCGCCTCTGTTATCTTTTTTTTTGTTACGTATATGGTCTTGTGAATGTTTCGTCTTAAAAAGCTACACCTTTTCTTTATCTATCGTTCACTTTATCCACTTTGGGAGAACACAATTAACGCGAGAAGTTACGTATATACTGGACAGATTGACTGAAACCTAATCCATGGGGACGATGCATAAAAAAATGTGGAAAAGTAGCTGTCGCCTGTAGTAAATTATAAATGCTATCGCCAGGATAAGCCACGCTACTGAGATTGACGTGAGTCACGTATCCCCGGAATCGACTATTTGAAGGATAGCGACTCTGTTGTCTTTCTGTTTGTTCCGTTTATGGTATTTTTGAATGTATGGTTTTAAAAAATAGTAACAGTCTTTCTTTATCGGTCAATTTTATCTACTTTTTGTGAACACAATATACGGGAAGAGCAACGCATATACTGGACAGACTGAGTGACACCTAATCCACAGCGACGATGCTTTAATGTTACAAAATGACTAAGCCCTGTAGTAAATATCCAGAAGAGGCCACGCAACTAAGATTGAATAACACTTTCCATAAACATTAGGAAAGCACAAAGTATTAAGATCCAGGCAAATGAAAAAAATTCAACAGATTGCAGGAAAAATGAGAACACAACGTTACCGAGCTTTAATCGTAAACAATTTGTTCTAACAATTAGTGAAGCTCCCATCGATATAAGCCTGATAAGTTCTTTGTTTTTATCAATTTTCGTAAGCAAGCTTTACAGTATGGCTTAATTCAGTTGATATGGTGTAATTTAGTCTAGTTTAGTTTAATAAACCAGACTGTTGTTTAGTTCAGATAAGTTTAGCTTAGTTAAGTGTACTGTAGTTTAGTTTAGTTTACTTTGCTTTACTGTACTTTAGTTAAGATAAGTTTAGTTTAGTTCAGTTTAGTTTTTATTTGATGCAGTAGATTACTAGAAAAATTGATTAGATTCTAATGTTATCATGAGGTGCACTCAAGGTAGCTACAAATGTAGTACCAATCAGAGTATTTTAACATCAACTTGTATATACCTTCGTCGTACAAAGAAAGTTAAACTGTCCGTTCGAAAAATCAATATTCAGATTCCATGCCTTTCTTCGTTTTGGTTTGCCTAACTTTGTATATCACCGAGTAGAGTAACAGACACAGAAGATAAAGTTTAATTGACGTACCGCAGAGAGGTATCGTAATCTGAAATTAATTGTTGTTAATAACCATGAATCTATATATCAGAAAGGTTTTTATAGAAAACAAAAAGCAAAGCTTAAAACCAATTTATGGAATACTTGAAGTCTGCATCATCCTAAACCTTTAATGCGCTGGCATAAGTTCGTTATTTTGTAAAGGTTTGACATTTTTTGCAGTGTTTTTGCATTGCCCTACGAATGAGTTAATCGAAGCAGGTCTTAATCAAATAACTCACTTAGCAGGGTAGGGAACACTAATGCGGCCTTTTTCATCATCAGTTCTTTTGTAGGCTTTATCGTATTGCAGCAGAGTACCTGACTGCGTAGTCTCCTTCCTATTTCAAGATGTCTAACTGCGGAAATATGATATAAGTTGAATGTTAGAGTCCTTTCTCATATGGTATTGATACACCGGCGCCGTTTCTCTTATGTGTCAAGAAATCGACAGAAGACTCTCTTAAAAACGTGAGCCAGAGTAAACCTTTTTTGTTTTGTTTTACAAGGTTGTACATTAATTGGAGGTAACAAGTTGATGAAAAAAGATCAGTGTATACAGAACAATATCTCTGAACGATATTTTTCTGCCTTTTACAGACATTTTACTGACACTCTATTAATCAGTCGTTCAAATTCGTTTTCATAGATATTTATAATCCCTTCTGTCTCGAACGTTTTCCTTGATATTCAATAAGTATAAATTAGTGAGTCAAGGAACGCATTTGCATTGCAAACATTCTGAATATCGCACATACCTCTATTTGGAAAATCGTGTCCAAGTGAAGATCGTAAGCACGTCATTAGAACTCCTGTCAACACCAAACTAGGACAATACATGTTTACAAGATTGTTCCGTCGCTTAAAATGAAAAAAAAAAATTCACATGATTTTATGGTTACTTAGGCTTCGTTTCCTTATTTAGCATTGACGTCAAATGACATATCTTCACTTCCGTGAAGGACGGTGTAATTTTCATAGCAGATGGTACATTTAAGCCTCAGGAACAGATTGTAGGAATATCACATTTTACAAATATGTTCGTATGCTCCTTCCTTAAGTGGACTCATGTTGATGCCTTTGGGGAAAATGAAGTTTTCACCATGTTATATTTTAAAATATAAAGTCTAATTTTGGCCATATTACAAAGGAACTGTAGTATTTCGAAATAAAAACATTCGACAATTTTTATTTTCTTTGCTTTTCCGACACTAATTTTTGTATGGTGTTTCCTGAGTCTTGACGAACTCTGCGGCGAGTGGAGAGGGCGCAGTCAGAATTGTAACATTCTTAGCTCGGTTATTGAACCAATCTTTTTGAGATTGGAGATTTGGCCGAGCGGTTTTGTCTGTGGCCTCTGCGCTAGGTGATTGGGTACTGCGCGTTGTGGGTTCGAGTCCGATTGAAACCATTGTAATCTCCTTTAATTTCGAAAAGAAAGGTGTAAAGTTTCGGGTGGTAACCAGGCTAAGACATTAAAAAAAGATTATAATACAGATGCCCAAATTACAGTGAATTTCAAAATAGCTTGGAACTACAACGTGCTTGGGTGATAAGAAAAACTGTTCTGGCGAAAGTAAATGACGCCAACTGCTTTCATTACAAACGTTATTCTTCGATAAATTTTGCAACTATTTAAGCTAATACAACGTTCACTGCGCCACATTTAACATCGTCAGTGTTGCCGTGCTCCCATTGAAAACCTTACACGTACACTAACTGCTTAAAATTTCATATATTGCCTTTATCACATTTCCCGACTATGAAACCGAACCGAACGCTAACGATGTTACGATGTACAATGTGTACGGGTTGGTGCTGTTTATGTTCCGTGAGTGAGAACAGTGGACATTGTATTGAGTTAATTTTCAAATACCCCCGTCTATATGATCGGAAATTTTCAAGCTCCCAACCCCCTCAATAATCATATAGCAGTATATTTATAAGGATTGCAAGCAGAGTAAAAAAATAAGGATGTTTTGCGTTGTTCTGCACGAAGATGTTCGACACTACGTCTTATCAGCAGGTTGTAGAGTCATATTCCTAGGGCTAATTCTTGAATGCATCAGAGGATTTTTCGGATTATTAGTCTGAGCCAACGTGACTTTATCTAACTTTGGTCTGGTCAATGGCATCTGCTAAAGAGCACATGAAATTACAATGAAGAGAGAGTCGGCAAATTATGAATTCTTGGGTAACTTTTGTCAAATAGTGAAAAAGTGAGCATGGTGACCTACCGAATTTTTTTTTCAAGACCAGACACACAACTTAGATGCTACTTATAAATAATTTTCAAAATTTACAATACTGGAAGAGGTTAAGGTGCAGCTGTATGTTGCCAACACATATTTTTTCAAAGCAATATTTATCATCACAGATTACAATAATTGACAAGGAAACCCCCTCATACTATATATTTTCAAAAAGCAGAGACTCCTAAGTTTAGTATGGTAGCAGTAGTTCACTCAAAGGATGAAGTGGGTGTATATTTTGGGTAAAAAACCTTAATTTTGGTATTAATGATAACAATTAATTTAAGTCAAGAACTTGACGTTATTTCACTTGAAAGAAGAGTATATGTAGAACAAAAACCGACTATTTTATTTTGCATTATCTATCCTCATTCTAAAATGGCAGAGGTAAAAAGACTGACACAAAACAATTGATTAATATCATGATAAGCAAAATTGAAATGCCTCTCATTCAAAATGTAAAAACTGTATTGCCAAACAAAATAGTCGTTTTGTTCAATAGCATTTAGAGAGCATAATGTAAACATTTCACAAAATTTGATCCAGCCAGGGTACGGAGTTAAATTCTTTGGAAATTTCAAAATCGGAAAGAAAAAGAAGCCAGGAAATCGGGTGATTTGCATACATTTACATAAATTAACATTTCTTTATCACGCATCTTTCGACTGCTTAACGAACCCAACCAATATTTTAATCTCCGGTGAACAAAGTAACTAAAACTGAATAAATATTTGCAAAAATGTTTGAGCAAAATATGCTGTGTTGGGTGCAGCGCCGCCTTAAAGCATTAAATAAAATACATTTTTTAATCTCAGAAATTCCGAGTGTAATAATGGTAAGTTTGGTAAAAAATAAATAATACACATTTTTTTCATTAAAATAGTCTTAATATGAATCTTTATTGTTCAAAGTTTTACTTTTGCGTTATTGTACAACATGATGTGAAAAAATCATTCACCGCATAGACTTGAGACGAATACTTACCTGCTTTATATATATACAATATATATATATATATATATATATATATATATATATATAATATATATGATTGGAAGTCTCAGAGCGTATTAACAGATACCTACGTTCCTAAATGTTTTAAGAGTTACTTTCCGCATGCTCTTACCATTGTTGCTGATACGGCATCCACGTAAATACACGTTTGAGATTAGTTATTGCATTTTCAATGATTCATGCGTAAAAGTTTCACTTTCTTGTATCGCTCACAATTCTCGCCCCGTAAACTGTTTAAGATCGAGTCTTTACGCTTGCATTTTCAAATTCGCGTGCACAGGGCTTGGCTACCTTACATCCCTGGCCCTTTTTGCAAGTCACATGTAATAAATGATGTGATCCTGCCTCACACTACCGCCAAGCCCCTGTGTCGTGTTTTTATGTTTAATAGTTGATGTTTTTCTTTATAGGGGCTTGCTTGTAAAGAGCACCCTCAGAGGGAGTTGTTGTATAATTAGGGTTAACCTCGACATGTACAGCTAACGCGATCAAGTCGGCCGCGATGTAGCCTCGACCACATACCACAAGCGCATAAATTCTTGTAAAATGGTCCTTATCGTTCTTTCATGTTACTTAGCGTCAAATATCATTTCTAAAAGGTTAATTGCTGAAAACTCGGTCTGTGCATGTGATAAATATGTAATCCCCTTTGAACAGAAAACACAGGACACAAAGGCTTGGCGGAACGAGGCAGGATCACCTCATTTATTACATATGACCTGTAAAAGGGCCAAGAATACAACGATAAAAATGACTGAAAGTGTTCAAAAGTGAAATATCCGCCGAAAGCTGCACAATCTCTTAAATGGGAGGGCTAGAGGGGATTTGAAAAAATCAGACGAATTGCAAGCAGCAGGCGAACACGCACAAAGTCTCAATATTAAAGGTGATAACTCTTAAAAATTAATTACAATGGTTTTAAAGGGTGCCTTTATAAGTCTCTGAGAAACTGGTGTAATTATCTGAGGGCTATATACGAAATGTCTTACCATTTTAAGGTATTACGAAAATTATTTATAAACCATAGAGTATTACGTGTCTTCCGTTGACTTCATGACGGATAAAAAAATCCTTCAACCATTAAGTTTATAGTTAAAACCCACTTATTTGCCGTCTGTCTATAACCAAATAACATCAATACACAGTCTTGATCAAGCAAGTGCTACAGTGCCAAGCGAACAAGTAGGGAACAAGTTGATGGTCAAATTTCATATGCTGGCGGCCTGAAGTTAATATCCAACGTAAAATGGCAAAAATGACGAAACAGCGAAAAGAAGAAATGAAGAAAGAAATCAACTTAAAGATACGGAGAGGAATATGTTTGACAAACACCGAACTGTATTACCACGATTAATTGACACTTGATTCGATGCTAAATACTCATGCCACACGCTCTCCCTATTGTCCCAAGGAAATCTTGTTCAGCGCCTCCATGTGGCTAATTTGCTCCAATGTGGGGTTACTAATTGACCCCGGTCTCTCAGAAGATGGTCTATGCCTGAGCCTTACAAGGTAACTGAATACTATTCTGACCCAATTATGTTAATATATTCTTTGTGTACGTGGGTATTAAAGCGTATTATATATATATATATATATATATATATATATATATATATATATATATATATATATATATCACACTCATAGCCCCAGTTATCCCTACAGTATGACGTCACACTATAGGTATATGACTACGATTAATTCATATCCCACATGTGGTAGGTATTGGGCCGGGACTACTTTCAAAACCTTAACAAAAAATCAGCTGTTCAGAAATTATTTTCAAATCCCTACAATGCAAAAGCGGGAGTGTAACGAAGCATAAGGAGTATAAAAAATATATGTGTATACCGTCGGTAATAGAATACATATTAATTTGTGTTTCTTAGTTTTTGATATGGTATTGAAATGTTTGATATCTACACCACTGACATTTTGATACGCTATGTTACCGACATTTTGTGTTGTCTACCCTATCGATGTCCACCAAAGAACATAAAAAGCATAGCCGATAACCCAAGCACGTACCAATCCAGCTTGAGCGGAGATCCCTGCAGCATGAAGGGCGTTTTCTGAAGCAACATTGACGGGTTTCAAGTTCAACACCCCGATCATGGCAGCCACGGCAATCAACAAACCTCCAGGTATAGACCAGGAAGCGAATTGCGTTCATCATTCCTGACAGCAAAGACGATACTCCTCACTTGAAACTCATCAGAAGAAACGCTAACAAGACCGGCGAGTTCACAAGGCTGTGAGAGCATTTTAAGGTGCACGCTATTGTTTTGTCCATGCATATTGTGCATCACGTACGTTTCCTGTATTGCACCTTGTTTTGTTGTTGAACTTCTGTCGTCTCTCGTCTGAGCTAAGGAAGAATCGGTCCGGCGAGCAATATTCGTCTAGAAATTATGAATATGATCAATAAATGTCTTGTATTAAACTTTTTTTTCATTATACAAGCCTTACCCGTGTCTAGTGTGTGCCTATTACTTTACCCTAGCTATCTGTGGATAGTATTTCAAAGAAAACAGTCTATATCTGTTAATTGCCCTCCCTAATCCCCTTCATTAATTTGTTCTGCCGATCACTGACGCGGGGGCTTATCGCCCTGACCAAATACCTCGTTAGCAGCTCATAAGGTAGTAGACGGAAAGGGCTGAAACTCTCAGGGTCCGTGGCAAGAGGATGGGAGTAAAGTACCTAGACACTTAATTTATGCACGTATGCATAGATAAACAGGAATAAACAACGTATACTATTAGGTATGCATGTATTCGCGAACGCCATTACGTAATGTTCTACAGTTCAGCAGCGACGGTGTCCGCTTTGAATTTTTATGTAAACATGGAGGTAGGAAGAGACCTACCTCCATGATGTAAAGTAATGGATACGAACATATTAGAGTCTGGAAGAAATATTTTATCCCCTGATATCTTATAAAAATGTGAGAGAAAATCAATTGATTATGAAGCGTACAGGTTTCTATGTTACCTCCAAGGCGTACGTTGTAGCAAGGCTTTCCAAGCTCCACTGAACGATCTACGCGACATGTCTGTGCTGCTTCTATTTCGCGACAACCTCACAACTAACGCGACAGTCTGCTGAAGTTTATTCCTGTAATTCTACTTCTCTGTTTTGATATCTAAATGCCACAGACGTCAGACTTAGGCAAGCGTCGCTACCTCCTTTCTTTACGTCGGTCTTTCTACCTCCAAGCATACAGACCACGGTCCCGCCAGCGGGACCGTGTACAGACCACGTACAGACCAATGACGGAACTACCTTATGATGGAGTGTCGCGCAAACGGTAAAGGGAATTTAATTGAATTAAAACGAAATTAAGGCTGATATTCTGTTTTTCAATACCTCCCTTGGTACAATACACCAAGGTCGTAAAATATACCATTCTCCCGGATAGAATTTCGTAACTTTTCAAGAACATTTCCCGAAGTAAACATCAACATCCATCATTCCACGACGAGTCATTGCTGGGTTTACTACTTGACTTTGGAGCCGGATCAACGGGGAAAGTCAAAATGGATCAAAATATTCTCGTTTTTTTTCAAAGGTTCATCACTTAACATTTCTTTGCGTAAATCTTGATTCGAAACGTATCTTCGTTACAATTATCCAAAGGAGGGGAACATAATGAACAACGCAAAGATCCAGTAACGTCAATGAATCTGTAACACAAGCAATTAAACCAGCGAAATTGCAAAGAAAAGCAAAAATCAACAGGCAAAAAAACAAACGAACCTAGAGAGTCACTATAAAAACAAGCATAGTCGGATTCTTGGGTAATATCTCTCTCTCTCTCTCTCTCTCTCTCTCTCTCTCTCTCTCTCTCTCTCTCTCTCTCTCTCTCGTTGTGTATCATCTATCAGACATACTTTAAACTAGGAATGTTTTTGAATGTTGCAACTATATAACCACGAAATTGTGGTTATTCCATCGCCACAGAGTACGCTGCCGATCATTTATTTCACGATGATGTCACATCAAAATCTCAGACAAATCTATGTATTTTCACCAAAATATGTCTCCAGCTACAATAATTTTACTTGGGTCACATCAGACAGTTGATATTTTAGAAGGGTCGTGGCTTGCAAAGAGTCAAAAGAATTGTGTTTCATAACATCGACAACGAAAAGAAGTCTTGTCAAATGCGTAATTTGCCGATCCGAGTTGCTTTCATTGACATGAGAGTTTGCCTTCAAGTTGTGATAGTATTGGTTTTCTATTCGTTTTAATTATCCCATCCTATGGCTTTCCTTCACAATAAATCTCTACAAATCAATTTACTTTTGGCCAACTTGAGCCTGCTGCTAGAAAATTCAACGCGATCCTCTCTGTTTTGCCACGGTCCCTCCACGGTTTTGCTGATCAGACACGAGCAGACATCACTGTCAAGGCATTGGCAGTGGAACTGGTCTTCCACACTACACTGTCTCTGGTCAAATCATAACAGACAGACGAGTTCATTTCGATCCCAGAAACATTCGTGGTTTTTTTTAGAAATGTTCACTAGATCACAGTCCCTCTTGTGGATAGAGGGACTGTGACTAGATTTAACCATGATTTAATCATCCCGACTTTGCACAATCGGTACAAACACTGCATTTACTTCATACGGTAATTTAGTGTTTGTGGCTTAGTAGTGTTTAAGTTGTGTCTGCCAAATGAAAGCCTGGGAAATTTGAACGAATTTAACATCCCAACTTTGATGCCGGAGCATTTTAATGTACTTGGGGAGATTTTATTCGAGTAACAGATAGTATATCAATCGACCTTGACACTCAGGGAAGCTTTTGTGCGAGTATGCAAATTTTGTTTACAACTTGCCCGTTTGCTCGCTCCCGTAAACAAGACATGAGCCAGCATAGTGTCAAAGGTTGCAACTTCCGTCTTCCGGCGTTACTCCCATCCTCATGCCATCGACTGGTAGAACCACTCGATCGTTGTTCTCCGTCTTCGACCATTGGAATCCTGAAAATAACTAGTCAGCGTTCTTGCTTGCTTAAGTACAAAGCTGATGCCGACTTTTTTTCGAAAATTTACGCCACCTAACCCTTCGAAAATGAAGATTTTTTGAAATCGGACCCTGAGAGTTTCAGCCCTTTCCGTCTACTACCTTATGAGCTGCTAACGAGGTATTTGGTCAGGGCGATAAGCCCCCGCGTCAGTGATCGGCAGAACAAATTAATGAAGGGGATTAGGGAGGGCAATTAACAGATATAGACTGTTTTCTTTGAAATACTATCCACAGATAGCTAGGGTAAAGTAATAGGCACACACTAGACACGGGTAAGGCTTGTATAATGAAAAAAAAGTTTAATACAAGACATTTATTGATCATATTCATAATTTCTAGACGAATATTGCTCGCCGGACCCTGTGGTCTGAGCTAAGGAAGAATCGTTGCTTGTAGTCTTACCGACCGAGTCAGAGCCGAACACTGCTCTTTATTATATTGAAACAAGCTAGTTTTATTTGGACAATTTTAAATATACAATTGATAATTTCGTAAAACATAATAATTGGTAATTTAGAAAATTTCATAAAAACTTTGGAAAGCAGAATTGAATGATGTTCGAATATCTACAAAAATAACCCGTTCTCGGTAATCGCGGCTGAGTGTCGCGACGTCCGGCTTGCACGTCCAATAATTTTATGAATGAATTTTCACTCAAATTGACGTTATAGTAAGTACCAAATAAACACCTTCAACTTGGTACAACTGTATTTGAGCTTAAGTGCAATGCCCATGAAGTGACTGAAAACAACAGAATTTTGACAATAATCATATAACGTTTCGGATTGTCATTTGTCTTATTTGTTCAGCTTGTTTTATATGTATACCAACGAATGTCATGCATACCAGCGAAGGTCATACGTAGCGTCGCTGTAAGTAGTTCGGTTACAGTGAAAATATAATTCGTATTTTCACTAGTTAAAATATGGGTTCATATCAGTAACGTCTGAACAATAGAAGAATAGCAATAGAGGCATAGCATGTATGATAAATATATATATATATATATATATATATATATATATATATATATATATATATATATATATATGTACACATTATATATCCTTTATCATTTCCTTCATTGCCTAATTGAAGTACAACAACTCAGTTATATCCGTCTGTTTGTAAAAGTTTGGTTCTCAAAATGTTAATCTTCTTCTTTTTTATTCGTCCATTACATCTTTGGGAGGAAGCGTGAGGGAGCAGCAAAATTACCAAACAGATTAAGTGAAACCTGATCCATAGCAACAATGTTTACCTTTGTTAAAGTCCAAATGCCTTGGAGTAAATTAAAACTCAATCTCGAGAACAAGCCATGCAAATGAAAATTTATCACACTGTCTCTAAACTGTAGGGACACACCCGGGTTTACTATCAAGGAAAATCCTGACTCAACAGATGGCATTAAAAATCCGCTATTACAATACACTCAAGTTAATATCATGAAAATGATCCAAACAACTAATGCAGCGCACCTTCCATCAATATCAGCCACAAAGATTCTTTGGTGTGATAAGAGATCATTTTTTAAATACTGCTTTACATTTTGTGGTTTAATTTAATGTAAAATTAGTTTAGTTTAGTTTAGTTTAATTCAGTTTAGTTTAGTTTAGTTTAGTTTAGTTTAGTTTAGTTTAGTTTAGTTTAGTTTAGTTTAGTTTAGTTTAGTTTAGTTTAGTTTAGTTTAGTTTAGTTTAGTTTAGTTTAGTTTAGTTTAGTTTAGTTTAGTTTAGTTTAGTTTAGTTTCACCGTTAAGCTTTACTTCAGTTTAATTCAGGTTTGATCTTTTTCGTTTGTTTCGTCCATGTTTAGTTTAATTTAGTATAGTTTCATTTTATTCAAACTAGTTTAAATTAATTTACTTTAGTTTTGCTCAGTTTAGTTTAGTTGAGTTTAATTTTACTTTAGTTTAGTTAAGCTTTACTCCAGCTTAATTTAGTTTTGATCTTTATCGTTTCGTTTCTTCCTTGTTTAGTTTAATTTTGTATAGTTTAATTCATTTCAAACTAGTTTAAACGAATTCATATTAGTTTTGTTTAGTTTAGTTTAGTTAATTTTAGTTTAGTTAAGTGAAGTTTAGTCCAGTTCCCTTTGAAATCACACTTGGCAAAATACTTGATATACAACAACATATACACATATACTGATTCTGTACATGTGTCAAATACGTTAAGTTATACACGTACGTAAACTAATAAAATGCAAAAATACTGTGCACACTTGGTGTGCCAAGATCTGCATTACGTATACTCACGATCTGCATAGAACGCATTTCAACGTATTGAAATGTTCCATATACAAAGATATACGTTGCGTATGCAATTAATAGTCGCGCCAGCGGCTTACTGACTACGCAAGCGCTTATTCATAATATACTATGCGAGTAACCGGAAGTGTACCCTTCTTTCTCATGATGGGCGCCGCCATGTTTTTTTTTTTTTTTGAGTACTCGTAAATAAAGAAATAAGAAACAAATTACTATGATATAACATGCCTTTTATAAAATATACCTCTTTTATTAGCCAGTAAATGTTATTATACACCTTGTCGCTGATACAAAGTATCGTTGATATAGATAAACGGAGAAAACTGTCGTGCATATGAACGGGGGCATACGCAAAGAATGCTGGGATTGAATTATAGAAGAACGCCCCTGTGTCAATAATTAGATTCAAAAATTGCAAGTTTTTAGACGGAACGCTATAGTTTTTAGCTTGCAAGTGGAAGGTGGGCAGTGCAATTACCATTGCAATGATAATTATTGCATAATACGTCCCTTGTTTAACGCCATAGGCTGTTATCATTGTAAAAATTGCCAATTTTTGTCCACAATTTTTACACGCTACAGAAAATCTATACCTGCCCTGCTGCAGGGTTTGACGTCGTGTAAGTACGTGAACTGCTTTCATCAGAGGGAAACTGGGCATAGTTGTCATATAAACGTTTATGAAGTAACAATTACAGTTTATCATGAATCAATACAAATAACATTGCCAATCTTAACCCCTGGCGCGACACCAAGCCCTATATAATATTATTGTGTTCCATTTACGTTAATATACTGATCGTATATCAAGCATTTTGTCCAATGTCAGCGAACAACTTATTAGAGTGCAGCAAGTTTTAATGATATATGCACATGGAAGTTAAAGATGTGGTACCAGTTACCAGTTACCAGGTATTGTAACATCAATTTTTGTAATCCATCGTCCACCGACTATTAAAATGTGTTTGACGAAAAAAGTATAGCTGAAAAAAGTTGAAAAGCAAATTTGGAATACTTGAAATCTTCACTATCATCAATTTTTCATGCACTGGCAGATTTCCATTATTATGTAAAGGTTTGACATGACTCTACACACGACTTACTTAAAGCGTACCTAAATCATATAAAAATCGTTAGGATGGTATGTAACGCACAACAAACTTTGGCAGGCTTTCTGGTATTGTAGCAGAGTATTTGACACTGTAGCCCCCATCTCCTACTACCACACATCAGATAACTATGATATCTGTTGAATATGGTATCAGAGACAAGTCTGGCACCTTTCGTCTGTTGTATCAAGTGCACATATTCTGTTCCGTGTGGCTGCTTATAAAAAGAAGAAAACCGATCGAACAAAAAAATCAGTATATGCAATCCAAAATCTGTGATTCATACTGTTTGTGCATTTAGAGACATTTCATTGGTTTTCCTATCCATTAGTCATTCCAATTCCCTCGGTGTCGCACATTTTACTTGATATTTATTAAATCTAAAAAATAAGTCAATGTATTGACTCCGTTCACTCCGTTAAAATTGCTTATAAAATATATTACATACCTCTATTTGAAAAATCGCCTCCGACTGAAAATCGTACACTCGTCATTAAAACTGCTGTCAGCGTAATACTGGGAAAATACATGTTTACAAGACTGTTCCGTCGCTTAAAATGGAAAGTAGACGTTTTCAAATAAATATACATTTACCAAGGGTTTGTTTCCACCTTTATCATTTCCGTCAAATGACATATCTGAACTACCCTGAGGGGCGGTGTGATTTTCATGGCATATGGTACTGTTGCCTGTTGATATAATATAATATATATATATATATATATATATTATATATATAATATATATATATATATTATATATATATATTGATATAATATATATATATATATATATATATATATATATATATATATATATATATATATATATATATATATATATATATATATATATATATATATATATATATCACATGAACTGGCCCGAATCTCCACCTGTGTGACGTAGAACAGGACGGATAAGAAATCCGAATTACCCCTGTTGTACGTCATCAACCGGAACTTTTTTCGTACATAGTACCGTTCATACATGCAGGCGTCGCGACACGAACAGATTTGTTGTGATCGATGCCGTGCTAGCTCGCACATTATTTTTACAAAAAGGTGACCCGATAAATCCAGACATGGAAACATAAGAGGCATATTTGTCCAACGAAATTTCAAGTCGCTAAAACAATAGCTTTTCCCGAGAATCGAATGGAGATACCGACGATCGTTATTTTAATGGCTCAGTAACGTCGCGGCTCCAGTCGAGTCGTGTGGACGTCGTACCTGGCGATCCCGGTTGGCGATAAAACCGAAACCTACACCTCAAACTGAATAAATGAGTATAGTATAATCTTCGGGAAAGCGACATAGGAGGCACAAGCCTAAAGTCATTCGACTTACAACGATCAATTTCCTTAATCACACAAAAACTCCGTAAATTCTCGCTCGGAATCAAACTTCCAGCGCAGCATAGGCCTAATGCAGTAGCGAAGACAAGCTGTCGAGCTGTGTGCAGCGCTGTGGAATCCCATGTACTTCGACAGTTGACTCAGACAACACTCGAAACAGAGTTTCCGTCAACAAAATTAAGATGTATCCATGGACGAGATATGTGTCAATGCAAACATCAAAGTTCGTAAGACGAAAACATTGATGACCGAGATCGGGATTGACGAGTTGACACAGAGACCGGTGATGACGGCAACGTTGTGGGCACAGACATGCAATGAGTGTGTCATTGAACGGAATCTTTCGCGCTCGCAAAGGTCGTAAACTTGTGTGATATTTTGAAAGCCACGGCATCTCTGAGAATGAGAATTACTGTTTCGATCGGGTCGTTTACTTCATAAATATAATTTTAGATATTCTAAGTAACTCTAAATACAATGGTTATCGGTCGCTAGCACGATGAAAGCTATGTCCGCCGATGGCCAACTTGCCTTGGCATCGGTACAGCGCGAGACAATGATTGACACGTTCACGTGACCGAATCCGTACGTCTGGTTGGTGGAGACACCTTTAATGTAGCGAATTTCAGTTTGATGGGATTTATGAATGAAAGTCTCTCCTGGGTGACGGGCCGCTTTACTCTTTAAATGAAAGTAATCCGCGTAAGTAAAACACAGATCGCGACGAAATTCATGCAATTTGTTACGATAATTTTGATCCATCTACGTCAAAAGAGAAATAAGATAACTGTTCATGTGACAAATATATAATCCCATGGTATTTTTCTCTGTTTGACGTCATCGTATACGAGTGTTTTTCGCGGAGCCGCACAACTTCTCGCCTTCGGCTCCAAGTTGTACGGCTCCGCGAAAAAACACTCGTATACGATGACGTCAAACAGAGAAAAATACCATGGGATATATATTATATATATATATATATATATATATATATATATATATATATATATATATATATATATATATATATTGCCTCATTTGAGTAATTTGTACATTCATATATATATATATATATATATATATCAGTGTTCGAAATTCATGGAAAATATCAACAAGTCACCAGGACTGGTAACTTCAAAAAATGTCTGTCCTGCCAAAAACTTACCAGTCCTGATACTGGGATTACTTTTATGTGCCTAAGTATTTTTGTTATGCGATGTTGAGTAGGATGAATTTACGGGAAAGAAAACTGTCTTGCCATAAAATTCGAATGGGAGCCCGGAGAAAAAATAGCACACATAGCTTTAAAGAAGACTCCCCACGCTAAAGTCAACCTGTCCGCCGGACTGGTAACTTTTTATTTTACCAGTCCGGCAGAAAAACAACCAGTCTCGGACTGTCGGACAGGTGTTATTTCGAACACTGTATATAATATATATATATATATATATATATATATATATTTATATATTTTGCCTCATTTGAGTAATTTGTACATTCACTTTGTACGTATGTATTGATTATCGACTCTCGTTTGAATCCAGAAACCAAAGAGAGAGAGAGAGAGAGAGAGAGAGAGAGAGAGAGAGAGAGAGAGAGAGAGAGAGAGAGAGAGAGAGAGAGAGAGAGAGAGAGAGAGAGAGAGAGAGAGAGAGACAGACAGACAGACAGACAGACAGACAGACAGACAGACAGATCATACGGTATACGATTACCATAAGTTTTTCATACTTTTTTCGACAAAGTGTGATTGGGAAAGATGTTATTGTGTAGACAGAAAGGTGCCAGTAGTGTGGAATCCAAACGATATTGATCTCGAAAATAGTTTCAATGGCATTAAATAATCTAGTTAGTAAATTCTCCGACACATAATAACCGAACTATTGATGGTGATTACTTCAATGGTTTTAATTTTTTTCAATTATTTCATCAAGAATAGGATGTATGATGTCGCATACTCAGTTACAAGTTTTGCGTTTTCTAGCATACATGCGTTGATCACTAAATGTAATATGAATATAGAACAATAATCGTACTCGTTCGTTGCTTAACGAGCAAGAAACTGTGACTCTTTATGATTTGTGTTTCTTTTCTTTTAGTTTTGCTTTTAATATAAAAAAAACCTTCTTGTTCTATTTTCTCTGACACTTGGCTCGTCTACATAGAGTCTAATGTGTAGAATGCGCTTTACTGTTAATATTAATTCTGGCCAGACTAGACTTTTCAAAAGTGACAATCCAGTTTACACAGGTACAGGTTTGGTTGACAAACTGAATTGTATTGATCTAAACATATTCCAAAAACAGAAAAAAAATTAGTGGACCTATAGAATACAAATGTGAAAGAAAATAATATAAGTGTACAGCAACAGTGTTGTTAAACCATAAATGATAACACGAAAGACACAGCGGAGAATGTTTTCAGGCAGTGCCGTAACATCCGTAACATTGTGCCTGTGTAACAATACTTTTGCCGGATGAGCAATTAATCAATCGAGAATTCAAAAATTTACTCAAAAAATTTGCTGCAACTGACAATAATGAGATACCTCTATGATTGTTTACATCCATCGTTAAACATTTCTTATGTAGAGAGCATATGATTCCTTTACCTCAGTCTATAGGGTATTCAACACTACTCTAAATTACATTGAACAAGCGGCAAAGGTGTACGGCCACAATATTGACAATATGCTTTTAAAAATCTCAGAAACAAAGCCATACGAACAGGAGCTTTATTGTTTGGAAAGCTACCGATTGACAGCTAAACTTCCTTCAGAGACATTGCAAGTTTCATACCTTTTGGGCATTTTCCAGGCACAACAAGCATCTATGATAGGTTGCAAACTATGGCTATCATGACAATTTCTCACAGACATTTTGTAAGTGACAAGGTGAAAAAATAGTTCTTTCCTCACTGGACAAAAAGCTTGATATGCGCTTAGCAAATTTAAGTATATTGACGTATGTAAAACACAATATTATTTGCATACGCAACGTATACTTCTCAGGTATTGTAGGGCTTGTGATTCCTACGCTGATTTTCAACTGAGACAGAGCCCATCGGCATTAAAATTAGTGAGACAGGGATACACAGCAAAAATACTCGTTAAGGCTTTCAAAAAGTTCTACGGTCGATATGACGACATTGTGGCCAAATATGACACCTCGGTCACTCAAATTATTAGCGACAGCATTCTCGGCTTTGATTTATTACATTCATTTATACCCTGTATCTTTTCATACAATGTTTGGACAATTTTGGGACCAATCCTGACGGGTGTTACATGCTAGCAGGGTACGCTTACCCATTCCGGACACCTGGTACAACCACTAACTATCAGTTGTTCAGGATGGTCCTACTTAAATTTGTAAATCACAAATGTCCCATGGGCCTTTTAATGTATTACCTTTGATGGAAATGATCATTGGACCAGTTTAATGTCATATTTGTATATGGAACATTCCAATACGCTGATGTGCGTCGCGTTTTTCTATGCAGATCATGCGTATACGCAACACAGATCTTTGCACACTAAGTGTACACTGTAGTTTTGCATTTAATTAGTATACGTACGTGTATACTTAACGTTTTGACACATGTACAGAATCAGTATATGTGTATATATTGTTGTATATCCTGCATTTTGCTCAGTACCTGTTAAAAACGCACTATGCCGATAATTTTGACCTCAAGATGTTTGATCAATCCACTTTCATCGAAAACCATAAAAACTAAACAGTTTGATAAAAAGTAGTTAGTATACCCATTCCGATGAAAACAGTGAATTCACATATTATTAACACTTTGAAAATACACAGTTTCTGCTATCAACCAAACCACCCATTAATGACTTGTTCACTACAAAACATTGGCGTTTTTATGTGTGAAACAGAGCTTTGTTTGGCTGTTTCAATTGCAAGTGTGACGTCATATGCTTCAAGTGCCCATCATTTATGATATGGTTGATTTTAAGTTTTCAAACACGAACACGAGTGAAAATGAACACCCTATTACGCTGTCCACAGTGACTTAGATATGATAAATATTCAGCAGCAAAAAAGTCAACAACGATGACATAAGCAAAAATATGATGACAATTTATGTAATGTCAAAAATATTAGCATTCATAATAATAATAATAATAATAATAATAATAATAACAAGGCAGTATTGCTGAAGGCAATGAGTACTTGGGCCGTGATAGAGTAGTTTTGAGGACAATATATACTACTATTCAAATATGGTCTTGAATTTCCTCCTGTCAATTAGGCATTTGATTAACTGGTTATTAAACGAAGCAATGGCATGACAACGGCAAAATATGTCTAGCAACTTTTGTGGAGTTTGAGGCAGGGGTTCTTTATTTATAGTGGAAATTGCTTAAACTCCTTAAATATTCAAATTATAGCAAATTTCTTTTGTTCTCGATGGTAGATGTCTAATATTTAGATGGGCATATTTAGATTTCTACCCTATAGTTATCCCTATATACCGAAAAATCGGACATGAGATATGCGCATAATTAATGAGGTACAATATGTGGTGTCATAAGGTGTCTTATCATACCAAATATGAAGGATGTAGCACTTGTGGTTACTGAGTTGTGGACAAATATATATATTTGAGGTCAAAGGTCATTGAGGTCACATGACGTTTTGTCAAACAAATTATATTGTTAACTTATCCCTATATACCAAAAATCAGACCTCTAGCTCTATTGGCTCGCTCAAAATTAGATATGCGCATAATTAATGAGGTACAATATGTGGTGTCATAAGGTGTCCTATCATACCAAATATGAAGGGTGTAGCACTTGTGGTTACTGAGTTATGGACAAATATGTATATGTGAGGTCAAAGGTCATTGAGGTCACGTAAGTTTTGTCAAACAAATTTTATTGTTAACTTATCCCTATATACCAAAAGTCAGACCTCTAGCTCTATTGGCTCGCTCAAAATTAGATATGCACATAATTAATGGGGTACAATATGTGGCGTCATAAGGTGTCCCATCATACCAAATATGAAAGGTTTAGCACTTGTGGTTACTGAGTTATGGACAATAATGTATATTTGAGGTCAAAGGTCACCAAGGTCACATGATATTTTGTCAAAATGTATGAGATATATGCGTGAACCGATGGACTCACTGATGGACTCACAGACGGATATGACCCAATCTATAAGCCCCCATTGACTTTATCCGTGGGGACAAAAAACTGTGTCACTGCATCCTTCAGGCAATATGAATACGATGAGAAACTAAATTTTTATTTTTCTTGGCCTTATACATGGGAGTCTATGGAGAACTGCCTTATACATGGGAGTCTATGGAGGTGTAAACTAAAAAGTCCTCTAACACGGCCAAATTCGATCGCATTGTGAAACAAATCGACGTGCATCTGTATGGTGTTGGGTACTATTCTTGTGCAAAGTTTGAAAGAAATTGACCAGGGCATGTCTGAGATATCTGCGTGAACGGACGGACGGACGGACTGACATGACCAAACCTATAACTCCCCCAGGACTTCGTCCGTGGGCACTAAAAACAACGCAACAGTTATTACAGCTACACCGGCGGTAGGTTCATATCCAGAGCCCCGTACGGTCTGCAGCCGTCGCTTGAAAACAATCTCATAAACCTGGCCATATGGGCAACTGTGTATGGGCAGCTGGATGCTTGACTTCCCGGAGAAGGCGAGCTGTCATGTTCAAGCTCAGGATTATTTGTCGATCAAATTTCAGTAAATATACCTTACCTAGATGAAATTTTGTCTATAGGCTGAAATTTCGCCGAAGTTTGACAAAATTGCATCGATTTTTCAGGTTCATATCCGACATTTTTGAGTTTTGAGTGCAGACAGAAATAAGTTTTGAGGCAACATGGCTGCGACCCCATGTTGACCCCTAGCCCTGCGTACGATGCTACGTGCTAGCGAGAGAGTTGCCGACATCGACGGTTATTTACAAGAAGTGAATAAAAGACTGTCATTTTTGGAAGCGATCGAGTAGCTGAGGTAGGCTTGGATACGACTTGGGCCCAAGAACGCTGAATTTCGGCAGTAATTTGGCTTTTTACGTCAAGTCCCAAAATGGATTTGAAGTCACCGACCCTACGTACGGGTCTTTGCAGGGCTGTCGATTAGCTGTAGCGGAACAAACAGCATCGTACGCAGGGCTAGTTGACCCCAAGTGAAAATGTGTTCACGATCAAATCTTCCTATATTTTTTTCAGAATTTTCGACAAAATCATTGCTTCTTAAATCTTTTGTAAAATATAAAATACTAAAATAAAAATGTGATGTGCCATGTCTCCAGATTTCTAAAATATCGTTCGTTGACCGTTCGACGGAATACTCATTTCGCAAACTTGTGACGCAGTTGAAATTCAATACTGACCGCCAAATAATCTTAATGGGACGAGATCATTCTAGACATCCTCCAAATTATCCGACCATCCGCGTTAGAGTTCAGCTCGCTTAGAGTATCATAACATTCTTCGGCCTTCGTTTAGATCGACCCTAATCTCTCCCATTTAGGAAATAAATACACAAGCTACCTTGACAAAACTTCGTGCGGCATCCAGGACCAAACGCACTACATGGTAATCGGCATACAGTATTTTTTAGCAAAGGAGACACAGAATACGTCGGAGTATTCAGTTTCAAAACGTATTACATTGTGTGATGTTGTCAAAAAAGGTAATGTTACTGCAGTGGTATAAATTACAAAACACAAAAGTTCAAATCAGTTTATTTTGGACTGGCTTTACCCAACATTTCATATTGTTTCTTATGCCAGATTTGACCACGTGCTTACTGGTGACCCCTTTACATGCAAATTTTGTGTCAAATGGTGTGTTCTCCTGGAAAAACAAACGTACGATTTCTATATGAAGGAGGCGAAATTTGCCCTCAAAACTCGAAACCACCCCTTTACGGGGTGTACCTAGCTATTTTGAACGAGCTTCTCGAATCTGCAGCTCTATTTCGAAATGATGGTCTGGCTTTCTCAGCTCAAGGATAAGTGTTCTCCATCGTTGTGGGCATTACTATTCTCAACTGGGGGTACAGTTTCCAGTCGTAATGATTTTCATTGTGTCCGGGATATAAAACCTTTCCTTTTCACACTTTTACTTTGATTAACACTAGTCCACATCTGTCAGCGATTAAACATGTTTCGAGTTAAAATGTTAAATTCTGGTCTCGAGCCCTCTTGTTCGACCAAACTGAAATTACCCCTCCCACTTTGGCTCGTCCAGTGGGTGTAGCAAGGGTCGTGCCATCGCCTAGGAAACGGAGGGTGCATTAATTGTTGCATTTCATTGCACATTTTGATTATATTCAGAAGATTTTGTGGCAAAAACTCAGATAGAGAAGCATTAATATTCACATCTCACTTATTCAAGACTGGCTGAGAGCAGCACTTCCATTCAGTTAACATCATTACGCCATTTATTATGCCAAGAAAGATGAAGCCAAGACATTTTGCCCTCCGTGGTCTCAGCCAGAAATGTTATACCTTACAGAGTTTTTTCCCACGGAATGAAAACAAATGTACTTGGGCTGAGGCCCAAGTACAATAATAATAATAATAATCATAATAATAATAATAATAATAATAATAATAATAATAATAATAATAATAATAATAATAATAATAAATATAAGTATTTCATATATATAGAAATGATAACGCGAAAATAATAGGTTAAATTTCCATGAAAATTTCATCGTTGGGTATTTTGGGTCGAAAAGACCAAATACGATATCGATTTCACTGCCCCATGTTTCCATGGTAACCATTTTAGGGGTTGAAAATTTAAATTTTTCTAATATCCCATGAAAAGTTACTTTGATTGTTATAAAAATTATCTAGTGGGGGCGTTCGGGACAGACAAAACAAAAACCAGACTTATTTTAATGTTTCAAGTTGCCATGTTCACTATTTTGGGATTGAAAATGTTACTTCTTCCCTAATTCTTATCAAAGAACTGTTGATTGATGTGAACAATTTATCAATAGGGTTTTTCTGGTTAGCACACCAAAAAACACTCATTTTTATGTGAGATGTTTCCATGGCAACCTTTCTGATTCAGGAGTAAAAATTACAAGTTTTCAAAGATTCCTCCTAAAATCCAGTAATCAACAGAATGTGTTATATCAAAGGGATATTTTGGGTTAGAAAGACCAAATTCAGTATTTGTAAAAATCCAGTAATCAACGGAAATATTATACCAATGGTATATTTTTTGTATGAAAAACAAAATATGATATCCAATTTTACAGTCTTTTGTTTCCATATTAAAATATTTGCGTTTTAAAATTTCAATTTTTTTTCAAAATTCCATTGAAAGTAATCCCAGTTACTATGCAAATGCTCTCCTTAGTGTATTTATCACAACATGAACTCAATGTTCATTTTTGTTTTGTTGCCATGGTAACAATTTTGGTAACCACAGTTTTTTTATTTCAAACGTAATTCACTGTTTTGTATTTTTTTATTGATTTCAAATTAACAACTTTTAACATTTGTTCTATTGTAATAATAATAATTGTAATTTATTTGCCTTCATTCTAGGAAAAATAATAAAGATAATGTATATTGAGCCCATTCTGGTCAAAATTATGTTTTGTATTAATTTTAGTGTGTTAGAATTAATTTTATATACACCAGAAATAATTTTTCAAGCATTTCTAATTTTGTTTCATGCTGTCATCCAAAATAATTGTTATATAGTACTAACTTATCATGTATTCATCAAATCAAGTTTATGCCTTCAAATTAATTTTATGTGCTTAAATCTAGTATCTCAAATTAATTTTATGAACCCAATTTCCCTTAGCACCCAATGTACCATTATTTATCACAAGCTGTAACAGTAGCGCAGTTTGTTTTTATTTAAAACACAATTCATTGGTACTTATTTACTTTATGGGTTTATAATTAACGACGTATTAATATTCATTTTAAAATAATTTATTTTGATTTGTTTGCCTAATTCCAAGAAGAATAATGAAGACAAACTATTTCTGATTGTTTAACTGAAGTAAAACTGTGACCATGTAGTGGTGCATTATTTTTGTGTGACCTGGCGTGATCCCATAAACTCTATGATTAGGTAGATCTCTCCTTTCCATGGTATCACCTGCTTAATTTGAACATGGTGCCTGTATACCTTTAAATATGTTTTAAAACCAAGCAGACCAAGACAGGGGGGAATATTACAAGTTAAATGTTTCATGTTTAATACTGCCCTACACGACATAGGATAGGGCTCTAAATAAAATTAAACTAACCACCAACTCTCAATGAATTTTGCCCTATTTCTAATCGGTTGCTTGTTCGTTTGTTTTATCAAACACACCATTTACACATTATATGTGTATATTGACCTTGGGAATAAATAGTTTTTTATGTTTTCTGTCAAACACGCGTACGATATTTACACATGTGTTGCGATTTTACCGTGGTATTAAGAGCTAGAGGACGCCAAGACTGCTTGGGAGAACAGAAAAGAAAAAAAATAAGGTGCAAAAGCCAACATGGCTTATTTATTTCAAATGAAAAAGGGATGACAATACTGATAAAGAAGTAGGTGTACTTTTTGGAAAAACCTGCGCTTGGCTTGTAGAGATAGGACGTGGGCTAGAGGGGGTGTACGTGAATCCCGCACGGGATATTTTTCAGAAGCCTTGGGATCCCTAGAATACGAAATTGAATTTTAGCAGAAAAAATATAGAGATGCAATAGCTGTTACGGTCATGTTTTGAAGGGTACCGCAGAATCACGATTTTGCGACCCATTAGCATTTCGTCTAATCTGTCTTCTTGTAAGTCATCTGCTGAATTTATTTTTGAACATAACCTCATTTGGCTGGTATCATCAGAAAGGCTATTTATTCTTCTTTAAGAGTCATATTGTACTATGCAATATTTTCTATGTTATTTGTGAAATATGACCAAATCTTACCCCATACCCAAAGTTTAGCATCGCAAATTACAGTAAATCTCAAATTCTACCAATTTTTTAGCTAGAAATAATAAAAAACGCCATACTTTGTATGAAATTTGTTTTATTTGGTACAGGGACCGGTACGAACTATGAAATAGACTTAGAACAGAAAAAAATGCTGGGACTAGTCGTTTTGGCGTGTGTCGGCTGATCGGCTAACAAAAAACAGGAAACTGCAAAACTGCAAAAAGTGATAAAGAAATGTAAATAGCTTTCGAATAGTTTCTATAAAAATAGCTACATATGTGCATCAACATAGGGAATAAGATTTTGACCTATAGCAATGGAATAGCCAGTATTATTATAAAAGGCGACAGTCATATCAAACTATTGACATGCGACAAAAATGATTAATCTTTCCACCTTTCACCTTGGCGAAAAACGCATTTATTGATTCGACAAAGGCCTGAGGATTCGCTTATTTTTGCGCAAGTGCTACATGGACATAAGAAAAGTTCAACTCACCCTCTAGATTGTTAAATACAACTCACTGTTTCAGTGAATCCGCCATGATTGTTATTGTTATGCGAGAGTTCTCGAATCAAAAACTGTAGCCATGCTCGAATACAAATGTCTTCTCATTAAATTATGATTGTTATGCAAGAGTTAGCATTCAAAAGTCTGTCACCTTGTTTTTTTTCAAAGTTTTCAGAAGGGTGGCATTTCCATCTGAATGATTGAACGACGTGAAACGCAAAATTTCATCGCATATTATCCGGCAATATGTACAGTAGAAATACTGTATACGCTGCAGCTACGTATTAGCTTATTCTCCACAAAATGGCCACAGGCAACGTGAACTTTCTAAAAGGATTTCCTAAACGTCCTATTTGTTACCTTAGAGACTCACATGTGATGTCCTGAAAAGTATTCTCTGCAGTAATCCCATTTTCTCTCAACAAGCACATCATTTTAAAGCTCAACGACACGATAGTACAAAACGAGATAAAGTTCTACACATTCACGCGCACGTAGACTCAACTGCGCATGCTCATTTTGGCAGACTACACTAGCATAGACTCTCCACAGTCGCTCTGCCTGTTTTGTGCGCGCCCACGATGGACCTGCATTTGAAGGCTACACTGTGCAGCTATGAACAAGGGCTGCTAGACACAGCGACTGTCGGTTTTTGCAAGTATATGAATATTGATAAGGGTGGTGGCGTCAAAAGAAACACTATCTAACCGGGAGGAGAGAATATATACTAATAGCTGGTACACCTATATAAGCAGTATGTTTTTATTTTTCCATTTTTAATTTTATTTGGTTATGGTACTTGTCATTTTATTTTGATAAACGGATGTGTGGAGTTCCATAAAGTACCCGGATCAGTCTGAAATCCGATCGGTCGCTTGCAAGAATGCAGACCCTGGGATTCCTGTTGCGTTTCTGAATGGCGCGCGCGTGTGTTCCAACAGGGAAGAACGCGAATCGCAGGGTCTCTGGCTGACTAAACTGGCAGGGCGAAATATGCAAAATGTAGAAAAATGTTTATTCTGCAAAGCCAATATGACGCTTACGAGGTAAGTCTGAATAAGTTTTAAATTTTACATATGAATGAATCCAAACGTGCGGGGGATATGTTTGCGAGAAGTTTTAGGTGTTGAATGCCAGAAAAAAATGGGCAGGAAATTCTTCTTACATACCAACTCAAAGCTGGTCACTCAAGTCTAAGTAGGCCTACCATATATATACAGTACTACCAAGGAAAGACGTAAAAAATCGATGTTTACAAAAAAAACGTAGGGCTTACTTGCTTAAGTTTAGGATGGGTGTTGGCTAAATAAATTTATGTTCAGTAATAAACGATTTTACTTCTTTTTAGCAAAATTTCTAATTCAATACTTCTTTTTGTTGTTTTTTTTTGTATTCTATTGGGTTGCAATAAGAGTGGGCCTATTTTTTAAATTAAAAAAGGTTTTCCGTTTTTATTTAATTAAATGGTACATTGGTACGTTTATGAAAGAATTAGTACAGGACACGTTTCCGAAATGGTTTTTTTTTTCAATTTTAGGTCAGTTAAGTTAGAGTGGGGAGGGGGGTCTGAGAGCTAATTTAAGCAATTAAGTTGGATTTATATAATGAACTTTTGATGTTACTCCTAATGTACGAAAAATATTCGTTCGGTGGTAGCAGCAAAGAAATTTCACTGCAGAGAGGTTTTGTAAGTTAATATTGGAAATCTTTGTCATAGTAGTGAGTTTTGATGGTAATTAAATTGAACCGATTCAACGTGTATCACTAAAGTTCGCACACAAGGTAAAAGTCTAGGTCTGCTGATATCGCTTAAACTGCTTAGTGTCGCTTTTTCGACAAGCATTACCCCTTGGCTTAATGATATCCCCCTCTCTCCGTACAGTATGATGAATAATTCAGCGTTGCGCGAACGACAATTAGCAGTAACCCCTGTTGACAAAATTGATATAAACAACATCTTTTTCAGAATTCCAACAGCTTCAATGAACTGTTATTATATTTTTATGTAATGCTTATAGACCTAAGCTTTTAATAATAATAATAATAATAATAATAATAATAATAATAATAATAATAATAATAATAATAATAATAATAATAATAATAATGGGAAAATGAAATGCAATTAAATGTCTTATGAATCGTATCTTATACACTGTTTTCGTATGTATTCATACAGTGTGAAGTAATTCTCTTTTATGAAAGTACGTGACCTAAACTGAGTGTCTTTCAAAGATAGTACTAAGAATTAATTGTACATCTTATTATCTCAATATTACCTCACACGTTCTTCAGAGCTATTTCTTTTTTAGGTCGGGCAATAAACTGTTTTTACAACAAGTAACATGTTGTGTCCAAAAAAGCATGTTCTATTAATTAACGACAACTCTATCGCAGAGTTGACGAAGAATTTAATTTCCTTGTCCAATTTTATTTGCCTTTTTGATCTTTGATGTGATATAGTCAAATACTACGTTCAACATGTCGATGTCTTCACATTTGAGTTCGTCATAATTTGGACTTTCAGTGTCGTCCGGATTGACCTGCTGGTAGTTGCTAATATCCTGATGATGAATATCACCACCTGCTCTTTCGGACCCATTTGCTTCGGCATGACAACGTTTCTCATCAGTGGAAGTCGCTCCCTCGCCATTGCAGGTGTTGTCGGTCCGATCGTCGTAGGCGGACTTCTTGCAACTTGGCTGTCTCTTCTCTAGAGATTTCGATACAACTGTGGTATTCACCGACTTATCTTTACTATCCGTCGGTCTCTGTTCAGTTCTTGTGCCGGCTTTGTCGTTCAGAAATCCGAAGTCCTCATCTAGCAGTAAATAACATCCTTGTAGCTGGTTCTACAATAATTGGAGAGAATCAAATCAAACATTACTATTTTCAAATATTATTAAAGCACCTACATTTATCCCATACAAATTTGGCCATGGGCACTAAACGATTAAGGATCGCTGGCGCATTCAGTCCCCACGGGTTATTAATAATGCATCCTTAAATTAATGTGAAACGGGAAGATAATTAGACAAAAGAGGGAAAACACGCTATGTCGAACATTCAGATGGCTATTAAAAGTATCAACTAGTACTCCCGTAATCCTTACAGTAGTAAGGGCAGGGTACAACGGAACCGTCAACCTGTGAAATAAATATTCGTGGTGGTTAAAAAGCCTCCCTTTTTGACTCTCGTAAGATATACTCCCTGTCCCAAACTCAGTCAGAATCTGGAACGTCGTAACAGTCACGTAGCCAATATCTTAAATAAGTTGCTCTCATAGGCACAGTATTAACGAAATTATAATAATGTAAGTATACACCAACAATCTATTTGTGTGTATACCTGTCGTACCTAACACCGGAATGGTAATTAACTGGAGAAAAGAATAATTTTAAGCTGCACAATTAGAATTTGGTATAATTTGTAATGATGAAATCAAATAATTGATAAAAAATGACTCAGTTGATAGGCGGCGTATAGTAGCAATATGTTTAGTCCTTGTAATGTTAATGTTAATTTTTAGTAAATTTAATGTACATTATTATGTAATGTGGTAATCTAGTGTAAACCATGTAAAACAGTTGTCCGACTTTGCTAATTGGGTCTTCAAAAATATTGCAAACGGCCCCGGTACACAACTGACAACTGTCTCAGGTATGTAGCATTTTGTGTTTGGCATGTATCATAGTAGTTTGCGTGCGAATATGCAAAGTAACTGTAAGTTGCCGGCAAGGAAATATATTTTCGGTTTGTTATGCCACTTGGAAATGGTGTATTTTATTGAAAAATTACTTTTCAAAATATTGGAAAGAGAATGTGATATATAATATAAATAAATTATTCGAGACCAAGAGATACAACTGTAAAATATTTTCCATTTGGGAAAAAATTATATTAAATTAATTTAATTAAATTACATTAACAGTAAGTGCGTTGTTTCTTTTGTTTTTCTTGATGTAATTTATGGGTTGATAAAAGGTAACACTGAGCTACGTTAAGCACTTATAAATGGTACAATATTTTGACTACGCTAATATATGGAAATGAAAGAGGAGACTAAAGCTATATGTACATGAACATTACTTCTTTTTAGTTCTTTGACGTTTATTGTTATTGTTTAGATATTCAAGGCAAACAGAATACTTTCTTGGTCATCATACAAGTTATTTGAACATTTTTACCGGTGATCTTATCTAAATTTCTGTACTATGTTACAGTTTTTGTGTTTATTTTACTTGCTATAGTCACTGAAAAGTTTTCTTTTCTTTATTAACGTATTTGGTGTTGTTGTCAAGTGAATTGTCCTTGCTTATTTTTACCGATTAGTAGTACTTATACCTTTGTATTACTTTGTTGCGTTGCAAAAGGTGCTATTAATTTCGTTACTTGATTTATTTTCAGAGTTTTACGTTCCTGCCAGGAAGATATTATCAAAGCAAAAAGTGAAAGCCTACAAATGAGAATTTTGATAGCAAATTATAGCAAATCACCTGGCATTGTAAAAACTATAAAATAATAGCAGTAAATGCTCCACCTCCTGGCCCATAATGGACTCAAACAATTTTTGCCCTCTATAATGTACTCGGCTTCGCCTCGTACATTATGTCGTGCAATGTTTGCTTTCGTCCATGATTGGCGGGGATACATTTTTTGCTTTTGTATCAATTTGTTGAAAGATTTGATCAAAGAAACATGTCTGAAGCTATTTTCATTGACCAACCTAAGTTCCAATCTTTATGTTATGCCAACTTACACACAACTGTTTGGTCCATAATTGATTAATTAAATCAACATAGCAGTGGGGCTAGCCAAGTGCAACTCATACACAGGCTGATGTAGATTTTACAAGATGATACCAGGTCACTTAACCACCCAAACATAATACACAACAATTTTGACAACCTTTCCATCTGACACCGTATAAATTCGCTCCTTCCAAGGTTCGATTTATATGTATCAGTGATCATTTGAAAATGACCCGTGATTTTCCGCTTTTGACCAAAATTCACAACTAACCTGGGCAATGTTGACTTTCTATATATTTGCTTACAATAAACGTCAAAATGTAGTTGCACATTTGTATGTTAAACCACAAGTATTCACATTTAATGTTAAATACACTTCTAACACATCTGGGAAATAATTGAACTCTTTCTGTCTTTTACTGGTGTATAACATTTGAAAGTCAGTGAGGCTGCTCTTAGTTTCATTCTCATCACTTTATTGGTTTTAATGTATATTGAATACTACATGGTTTATGCCTGAATGTTCTATTTAATACGTTAGCCATTAAATTACAGAAAATCCAAGTTCGGACCACCAAACGTTTACTGTTGATAAAAAAGTTGAAAACCTGTCGTTGAAATGGACTAGTGCCTAAAATTGAAATTTCAAACTATCTTCATATACATTAACACTTTTCAGGCCACTCGCTGAAACATCTTTGGAGGCGGGGGGGATGGGGGTGGGAGTTCGCTAGCCGATTGCTCGGCCAGAGTAATTCAATATTGTAGATATTCTGAGTTCAAGCCCCATAAATATTCATGCGTCAAGTAAGACTCTGTCAAATCTGATGACACTGGCTATTGTATTGGGCAGTATAAAATTTATGGTATAATGAATCATCGTCACAGAAACCGCTTGTCTAATAGGTCTTAAACGTTTCCAGATTTTTTGATCAAACAGTCTGCTTAAGTGTCCATCTAGTGTGCAAACACAGATAGCAAAGAAACTATAGGCATAGATGACAATTTTTAGGTGAATGTCTATGTATTTAGGGTTCCGTAACTATGAGCTATACTGAAACAAGTCTGCCATAAAAATACACTGTTTTACCAAAGACCTCTGCACTCACTTTATCTGATATTATGCTATGTACGTTCTCTATACCATCCAAGTCTATAGTAGCTTAAGAGACATTAGCCTTTTGTTTGACTTATGTAGTCTATATGATGTCATAGCATATATGTCGCACAAGGTCTGGAAGCCTTCCTCAAAACATAATGGATCAAACTGGGGTCCGGGTATCCAAATTGACAGAGCAGTAATGCATTAAATGTAAAGGTATCACCAGGACTTACATCGCTTCTGTCGACCAAAACATGCTCTACATCGATTCGTCCATGTACGTAATTACTCTGGTGAAGCAATCCCAGAGCTTCACGTAGGTCTTCTTTCAAGAGTTGTTCATCATCTTCATAAAATCTTGACCAATGATTGAGCTCCGCGAGTCGCTTCAGAGCCATCTCACCCTTTTTGCTTACGTCCAATGCGGGTGCCCAACACAATCTGTGTGTTCTCATCATTTCAACTTGCACATCCTTGAATATACTTTGGATTTCTGGAACATCGAATAATAGAGTGAAAATTTCCAAACAGTATTATGCCATGATCAAAGCGTACAAACATGATAATATTTCGAATTTACCAGAGGTTAATAAGCGGTTAAATTCTTAATGCTATGGGCGATAAAAGTAGATTTTGAAGCTTTGTGAACACGAGCTTTTTTGACCTTTTGCCGCATACCACTAGCACTGGATCTCCATTATGAAGATGCTTACTGTCACAATGTCGTCAAAATATTAAGCCATGTGCGCAATTCAAAATGTACCAACACAATTAGCGCGTTTGATGAGTCGCTTCCATTAAATATCAAATAAAAGCATACTCCCCGACTGACCGCCATAATTCCTGAAGGTATTTAAGCAATCGTTTGCTGAAAATTCGTGTACCAAAGAGTGAGGCAAACTGTATAGTTATGCGTTATACTGTCGTGGACCGTATCTTTACAAGTTTCAAAACGTTTCATAACGCAATAAGAGAAAAATTATTGCAGAAAGTATAGAAAGGTAATTGCTCCTCGACGTATAAATACAACCGTCCCCGTGACCAGTGGTGACAGAACTGTTTGTTGGCAAATGGTACAAATGCATGGCATATTACCTTGGATTTGATGGATGTTTGTGTGTAATATTGGGTTACAGATATAAAAGTCGTGTATCTCATATCTCTATGCATCTCATGTCTTAATGTTATCAAAGTGCCTGACTTTTTTTTAAATTCTTCCTTTGGTAAGAAACTGGGTACTGAGCGTCAGCACATACCTTGATCTTGTCTCTTTGCCAAAGAGCCAAAAGCGCCACAAAATAACTCCATTGCGTTCATGAAATTGAAGTCTCTGGAGGAGAAAGTGAACAGGAATGGGTTGACAAGAGCTGGCAAAGGTAGAACCACCACTGCAATCCAAGGATACATTGTGACTGACATCTCAACGCCACTTAAACCAACGATGGTGACCAAAATTGTCGGCAACAAACCCAGCGAATAGATGGTGACAATGGCAATCACACGGATGATTGTGGCTCGTGCTCCTCGCAATTTCCGGGACTGAGGACCAACATTTCTGGTTTTCTTTGTGAACACAATAATGCTTACGTAGCATACGATAATGACAGTCAGAGTCAGCAAGTTCAGAAAAGTATACATAAATAGAGAGTACTGCCAGCCGGGTTGGTGATGGTGCCCAAAGTAGAGCGGTAAGCAAATCCCGCTCTGTCCGTAGAATGTATACCCGTTATATGGAAAGCTGTAGATTGGCAGAGTTGCGGCTATAAGAACAGCAACGAGAACAACGAAGACAATCACGCCAGCCTTGTGATGACTCACACGGATTTTCTTGAAAGGGTTTATGATCACAATGCAGCGTATTGTACTCATTATCGCTATTACCATATTTAACATGACACTGGCCACCGTGATCATAACTCCCAGGAGGGTACACAGCCAGTTTCTTCGCCAAATGTTTTCATTGACTATATACTTGTTCGCATGGTACAAATCGACGCCTGCGAGCGTCACCGGGTAGAAGCCGATCAGAAGACTTAAAACACCTAAAACGAAAATAAGGAAAATATCGCTCGATACCAGGGCGTTTCTGTTGCCACCTGTCAGTCTCCAGACTGTGATCCACAGATTTAATACGATCACAACTATTCCGATAATCCATGCAAGACTGCGAACCCAGTTGTTAATGAGCAAGTCGTCACAAGATGAAAAGGCGTCGGGGAGAGGTAAACATTCACTTAGAACCACACCGTTTTCCGAACCCGCTACACAGCAGAGGGCATGCAGATCCGAATATCTAAGGGAAAGTAAAGTATTAATTAATACCTAACAATATATAAGAACAATTTCTCACCTTTAGATATGACATTATCTCGATGTAGCGGTACCTAAAGATATTGCTGCCGTAATGAAGATAGTAAATATCCATACCTATCAATATTATGGCGTCTATAATATATCGAAGTGATATTAGTAGAGCAGATAAGTGTGGTAAGTTGGTAAAATATGTCATTTTATGATACAAGCATGAAACTTTTGCACAACCATCAATGATGTGTCACTAACTAAGGGAAGAGGTCATTTTCAAATAGGCGGTACCGCCAATACCTCCCGCGGTATACCTCTAACCCTGGAGGGACCGGCGGTAAGGCAGTTAGCAGCTTTTAATGAGCTTGCATGCATAATGAGACCGCGGAAAACCGCGCTACTTAGTATGTCATTAGTAAACTATTCTTTTCAAGTCTTTTGATTTTGCGGAGAGCAGCCATTACATTTGGAAACTGAGTGAACGAAGGAGAGTTGGCGTCATGCATGGCCACCTGGCAGTGTCTGACTTGAAATGTCAGCATCAGAATTCCAAAGAGTGCTGTTGCCGTTGAATGACATTTTGTGTCAGTATTCAACAACACATACAGCACTATAGGCTCGTTCTAATAGTGAGAAAATTGAAACGTAAACATTTATGTCACTCCGTTCTTTTCTGTATTCGAAATACAAGATTGCAACTATGTAGCACAATCCGTACTGTACACATACGATGACTTTGCGCTTGCGGCATATATTTAGTTCCTTGTATTGATAAAATTTGCCTATGTGTCACCGTCATCGGCAAGATGCGCGCAGTTGTTTTAAGATGATCAAATGGAATACAGATACTTGCCAACTATAACATCGAGAGTTGGTCATAGTTCTAAAATAAAAATGACATCAGAAAGAAACGTGGTGTTGAA
Organism: Ptychodera flava; assembly: GCF_041260155.1. NCBI lineage: Eukaryota > Metazoa > Hemichordata > Enteropneusta > Ptychoderidae > Ptychodera > Ptychodera flava. Next base: position 33,830,897 of record NC_091930.1, read on the forward strand.
AAGTTGGACACCAATTTTTTATGTTGGTGGCAATGTAAGTATGTTTTCTATTTTTTATAGTTGAATGTCTATTTCTAGTACAGAATGATTAAAATAAAAACTATGTCGAATGCTTTCTCCCATTGCCAATACCTTAATTCAATAAAAAATGCATACCGACTTACTAGTAATCTACTCATAATCAAACATCGGGTTAGTTATTGCAATTAGACACCAAAGTTTGGATGCGTTGTTTTGAAAAGTTTATAACCACTAAAAATTGATCACGCGGCAATAAACACGGTGAATTACATGTAGTTGTGTGATTGCTAGTGAATTTTTTTATGATTCTTGAAATGATCTGAGAAATTTTACTTTACAGTTCAGACACATTTATTCAAAATCATCAAAATGCAGAGCGATGTTTATCTAAACAAGCTATATGGTTACCACCCAATGCGTGCAGAGCCGTAAACTACGTCAATATGTTGGTCAATTTATATTTATTTTTTGATTATTTCATGGTGATCGCGCCAACTGGATTCGAATAACTCTATCACTCTGTACAAAGCTACAATACTAACAACTGTTGACATAATGTTGGTGTCGTTTGATAAACGCATAAATATTTCCAGTTTATTCTGTGCCTACACCAATTTTTCTGTTTGCTCAAAGTTCAAAGAATACCTAACATGTTCTGTAATCTTGAATGCAAAGCTTCAGACTTCAAACAATTATATCAGCAGCATATTTTATTGAACTGAGCTTTATAGCAGAATGTTTTATTTATTGAACGTGTTCATGATTTATTAATATAAACATGTGATCGTAGACTTGCTCCAAGTCTGTGGGCATATAAATATCAACTTCGCATGCCGGTTTGCATGTCTGGTTAGTGGTAGGCTGTTTACGTAGATCGTAGGGTGAACCCTTTTGCTCAATGTGCTGCATGCTGTTCACTCAATGGCTGACACATCGCAGCCCATCGATATTGCGGAAAGTATGAACATCACCTTGGAAAAGAAGGTGCATCATATGCGCTAAATAAGTGATAGAAAGGCAAAAACATTTCACAAGCAAATCATATTTCATTTAAATTTACGTTTGGCGATCGAGATTGTGTAAATCTTCTGATCAAGTTACACTCGAGTATAAAAGTCACAGGGGTCATGGGACAGGTCACAAGACATCAAACAAACTGCAGCAGACGATACACGAAAACCACACCTCCAAGCACAAATTAGGAAATTAATCAAAGGAATTTATTCTTTATGCCCTTGAAAAGACGATTTTACTTCTCATTTTACTTCTAACTCAGTGACCAGACCTTATGTGTATTTTCATCTCAAAGGACGACCATGTTTACGTGTTTTCGATGGTTCTATCAGCATAGCAAATACCTGCCAAAATATACGAGTTTATTTCGAAAGTGTCCAATTATCAGTCGAGGAATCTTTTGAGTTGAATTATTATTTCAAAACTATACGTATTTGCTAAAATTTGTCGGCGCAAATGACAATTACAACACAATCTAATAATCGAGATGTAACTGGTCGAGGAAATCGCATAGCGTACACTCTGTCTATTACCCCCGTGCTCCACCAGGCATAGCATCATGACGAACGCAGTATGTCAACCCCGTATTCAGAAAGTTAGGTTTTTTCAAACTACACGGAAATACGTCGGTGGTACTTTGCTGGTATTTTCACTGCCTTCTTTATCAAGTGCAAGGGCATTCATGCTGCTATCAAATGCGGATGAAAATTAGACGACAAACTGTCCCCCAAGGCAATGTCGATATTTGCTATCACGGAATGGTCCCACTCTGCCGATGTGCGACCCGAGTTTTACTTCCCGATCTCGCACAAATCGAACAAATTTTGGGTGTCGTAACTTGAACCACGGTCTCTCTATGAGGGACCGTGCTTGAACTTTATTCGTGATTTGGTGTTCTGAATTGCACCTTTTTTAGGTATTTTGGCCTTCAGTTTGCAATATTTTACAGGCGGAATTCGGAAGTGAACATACGCAACAGTTACAACTCACTCTGTTTCTAGTATGACCAAGATGTACGGTCTCTCTCTCTCTCTCTCTCTCTCTCTCTCTCTCTCTCTCTCTCTCTCTCTCTCTCTCTCTCTCTCTCTCTCTCTCTCCCCCTCAATACTGTCACTGGTTTAGTACAGCCGTTCAGGCCATTTACCGCTGTGACCGCGGTATTACCGCGATCGTTAGTGTAATAGAGGTGTTAATGTTTCACCTCCAGTCCGCGGTAATGAGTCTTCATGAATATTCACGGTCTCTGAGCGGCGGTAATCCTGGCGGTAAGCGAAGTAGAGGTATACCGCGGGAGGTATCCGCCGGTACCGCCTATTTGAAAATGACCTCTTTCCCTAAACCAGAATATGAACTGAATATGCTCACGTGTTTTACAACAGGTTCATTAATAGTAGTGCGCTCACAGAACCAAGAGGATATATGTTATCGCTAATGTAGCAGGTTTTTTCAACTTCGCACAGTACTCTCAGAGTTTATCACTTATTACAAAACTGTATTTTAGGTTCCAAGACAAGAAATTGACCATTTTAAACCAACAATTCTCTAGTGTTTAAGAAGCTCAGAACCCTCGTAAATTGTATATTTTCGGAAAGCCTAGATATAGGGAAACAGTTTGGTTACCATAGTGTCACCATTGTTTACATAACTATCACGTGACAGGTAATTTGCATAACCTTTCAAAAATCGGTTTTCCCTCTGTTTTGCTTCAATGCTTTGAGATATGTGGCTGAAATTTGCGTGAGTTCAAGCGTGTTCTTAGGGTCTTCAAAAGTGTGTCTCAGAATTTTTTTTAAACTTTCTACAACAGTTTTTATGCCAGAAAAATTCCAGAGCAGTGAAATTTAAGCGTAGTTGATTTCTTTAAAATTGTGCTCCAAAAAAACTAAGCAAGATATAAAAAATCTGAGACACACTTTTGAAGAGCGTTGTGACAGCTTGCATTCCAGCAAGTTTGAGTCAGATATTTTGAAGTATTGAGACAAAACATAGGGAAAACCGTTTTTTGAAAGGTTATGCAAATTACCGTGTCACGTAATAGTTATGTAAACAATGGAGACACTGTGGTTACCAAAATGTTCATATATATCTAGGCTTTCAGAAAATATACAATTTACGAGGGTTCTGAGCTTATTAACCGTTAGAGAATTGTTAGATTAAAAAGGTCAAATTTCTTGTCTTGGAACCTTAATAGCAAATGAGCTGTTCGTTACTTGACACTGCTCATGCTTTATGGGACAATTATATATCCATCAGATCAACATTTGTAGCACGCTTTATTTAATTTAATGCTGTAATTTTAGAGTAATGTCACTAATTATAAAGTTCATTTAATATGCAAATAAACCTTAAATTAACTTGACACAGTTCAATGATTCATAGCACAATTAAATATTTATCAAATCAATATCTGTAGCACGTTTCATAAATTTTAGTGCCGAAATGTCAGAGCTATATACCTAATTAAAAAGTTTATTAAATATGCAAATGAACCCTTAATCAACTTTACACTACTAAATACTTTACACCACAGATAGACATCAGTCGGATCAGTACTGCAGCAGATTTCATCACATTTGGTGCAGTTATATCGGAGTTTAATATATGACTAATTACAAAACTTCATAAAATATGCAAATGAGCATCTGTCTGTTTGTACGATATCTCAAAAACTTCTGATCAGATCAGAATCAAATCTGGCACATATATTCAATTAGCAAATGGCAAGAACTGATTAGTTTTTGGTGGGTGTGGTTTGCATACTTTTTGCTCATTTGCATAATTAATGATATTAGAAAAAAACGGATATATTAAAAACGACTACACACAATTTAATGAGATTTGCTACAAATGTTGATCACACCAAGATATATCAGCAGTGGGAACCATTAAGGGGTGACATGAAAGATAAATGTTAATTTGCATATTTAATGAACTTGCCTAACTAGCGATATATATCTGATTTGACTCGATCAAAATTAACCAAACTTGGTATGTAGATTAAAGATACTATGATTTAACATTATTGAAAGTCATTAAGCGTTTATCTTCAGCCAATTCCTAATTTGCATATTTCATGAACTTTGTTAATTAGGAATATATATTTGAAATGACTGTACCAAAGTTGATGAAACTTGCTACATGTATTGAAGCCACTATGATACAACATTTTTGAAAGTCATTAAGCATTTTTACTTCAGCCAATTCCGAATTTGCATATATAATGAACTTTCCAAATAAGGGATAAATATCTGAATTAACTTGATTGTAGTTCTTGAAACTTGCTATATACATCAAAGATACTGTGATATAACATTATTGAAAGTCAAAAGACATTTTTACTTCAGCCAAAACCTAATTTGAATATTAAATGAATTTTCATAATTAGGGATATTTATCTGAATTGACGTGATCAAAATAGATGAAACTTACTATGTACATTAAAGACACTATAATACAATATTATTGAAAAACATTAAGCATTTTCTCTTCAGCCAATTCCTAATTTGCATATTTAATGATCTTTCCTAATTAGAGATATATGTCTGTATTGACTTGACCAAAGTTGACAAAATTTGTTACATACATTGCAGATACCATGATACAACATCATTGACAATGATTAAAGTGTGAGTCCTGCCACATTTTGAGACTTTTTCGTTTGACTTGGGGCATATACTATAGTTCTGGTTGTCAATGAAATTGGTATTAATAAAACAAACATTTACACACAAACTGTAGCTTATTTGAGCGGTTTTTAGACGGTTGTATTATGTTATTTCGACGAAAACACGGGAAAAGTTGCACTTTTCGATTTCCATCATGGCGACATTTTCCGGAAATTGCCGAGCTCGCCCCGTTTTGGCGTAAGTAGCTGTGACGTCACTAATAGAATGGGTGATGGTGACTTCGTGCATTGACTATGGAGATAGTGATAATTTCATGAGTGAAAGCAGTGCAACTGAGAATATCATCGTCACAGAAGATATGACAAAGCTGTTCAGAATTTACAGGCCTGCAAATTTTAACAGTCGGAACCTTAACCTAAACGAGAACAAGAGCGGAACTCTTGTTGACCGTCGCGTCAGTGACAAGCCCACCGTGACCACAGTCAAACACACCAGTGCACTACCGTACACACAACCGCAAGCTAACAAAATTAAATATAAGTCTGGAGTTGCCATCCCACCTTATTATTACTTCTCAACACAAATTGCCTCGTTCAAAATCTGTATATAAAAAATTGAATTACACCATGACGCTTGTAGATAAATGTAGTAGAGATCAAGTTGAAAATTGTCCACCGTTCATAACACACATCTTTCCTATCAACAGCTGGAAGTGGAACAGGCTGAGGGTCATGTTAGCATAAACACCAAAGGTAGTATTCTCGCCGCAAAATCTTCAGTTTAGCGTTATAAAACCTCACATGAACATTGGCACTTTTAAAAATATGTGACCGTAAAGACATGTCTAGCCAAATTCTCGGGAAGAGATAAATTAAAATTGACATGATGTAAATATCGGGCACACTGGCACCCGAGGCCGGGCGGCTCAGCCGGCCATTTCTGTGACCGAGTGATCAGCTACGCTTCCGCAGTTTTTTTTCTTGATTAAGTGTCAGCGATATAAAGCACAGTGTTCATTGTTTCATGACTGCGAAATTCTCAAAGAAGCTAAAATATTTTAGGGGAGACTTAGTCGAGCAGAAGGGAACAGATGACGACAACGCGACTGCTTCGTCAACAGTATAAACTTCTTTGCTGCTACACGTTGTGTCACTGTTACTGGCAGCGCCGTGCTGTATTATACACAACCTATCGTTCAGTCTCGCAAAGAGTCAGTCAATCACTACGTAAACTTTTTAGGAATATAAAATTAGATATCTCCTAACGTTACTAATTATAGAGTCACACATGCATGAGATCTAGTACTTGTATTCATTTATTTATTTACAATCACTTTCGTAAAGCATCTGAATCGGCGATCAGTCTTGGGGGATGTAAACACGGCCATACTTCTCCGCGGCCCCCGCATCCTTGACATGTTTTGGGCAACCTGTCGCAGTCTTGCTGCTGTTCTCGCTCTTGTCCACAGTTGATGATGATACACGCGAAGCTTTCTGGTGACAATGGTCGTACTGGTACGGCATTGCGATTACATAATCGATGTAGTATAACTCCAGGAATTAAAGTCTATCTTACCGTACATCTGGCTTCCGAACCGTGTTTATTCTAAGTCACGGCACTCGAAAATGTGCACCGCAGAAAACGCTTGTCTGAATGCCTCTTTTCCGACCCTTTCTTGTAATTTTGTCAAATGCGGCTAATACATCATCCTAAAATGCAATAAACTGACAATGGCTGCAGTTACTTCAGCCACCAAAGGCGTAACTTCTCACCATGTTGAAGCCACAGCGGTAAGCATTCGCTATGGCCGAGGTGAACACACTCACTCGTACATTCTATTAGTTACGTCATTTCCGGTGGCAATGCCCGCGAATTCCGAAACGACCCGAATGGCAGCTAACTTCAAAGTCGCACAACATATTGCATTTTAATAATATTTAACCGCGTCGTTTCATTGGGGTGATGCATTTATTTGATAAAGTAGGGGTGGCAAAATCATATAGCATGGCTCATTTCAAGAAAAATTAACTTTGAATTTATGCGGGACATACACTTTAAGCATTTTTACTTAGGCCACTTCCTAATTTACATATTTAATGAACTTTGCTTATTAGGGATATATACCGGGATTTACTTGATCAAAGTTGGCAAACCATGCTAAGTACATTGATGATTATACCAGGTCAAAACAATATCGAAAGTCATTTCATATTTTCATGTCAGCTAATTTGTAATTTGCATATCTAATGAGCTTTCACAGCTCGGCATATATGGCTTGAAGGCCTTGGCCAGCGGTAATTACACTTTGTAGATAAAGTGGTGATACAATGACAGCAGTCAAATAGCTTTAATATTTTTATTTCAGCTAATTACATATTCGTATACTCCATGACCTTTTAGAATTAATCGGCGGTGATTATTGTTCATTATGTTGATCATAATAATTTCAATGAAGTTGCAAACATGTGGCAAAGGTTCAAATTTACACATAACTTCAATATATAATGAAACACGTGAGCATTATCAGTTCATATCTGGTCATCACATTTGATGCAGTTATTTTGGAATTATATGACTAATTATAAGACTTCATGAAATATGCAAATGAGCTAATTATTAACTTGACACTGCTCAATGCTCTCAGTACAACTGGATATTTATCAGATCAACATCTGTAGCAAGTTTCATCAAATTTAACGCTGTAATTTTGGAGTAATATCACTAATTGCAAAGTTCATTAAATATGCAAATGAACCCTTAATTAACTTCACACAATTAAATGATCTACACCACAATTAGATATTTGTCGAATCATTATCTGTAGCAGATTTCATTACATTTTGTGCAGTTATTTTGGAGTTATATTACTAATTACAAATTTATCATAAAATTTGCAAATGACCTATTTGTTAACTTGACACTACCAAATGCTTCTCATTACAATTAGATATTTATCAAAACAATATATGTACCCAATTTCACTGACTTGAGTGCCGTAATTTCAGAGTTATATACCTAATTACAAAGTTCATTAAATATGCAAATCAACCCTTAATTAATTTCACACTACTAAATGCTTTACACTACAGTTAGATATCAGTCAGATCAGTATCTGCAGCAGATTTCATCACATTTGGTGAAGTTATATCGGAGTTATATGACTAATTACAAACCTTCATAAAATATGCAAATGAGCTATTTATTAACTTGACACTGCCTAATACTTCTAAGTATAATTAGATATATATCAGATCAATATTTGTTGCAAGTTTCATCAAGTTTGGTGCAGGAATTTCAGAGTTATCTCACTAATAACAAAAAATCATTAAATATGCAAATGAGAAGATAATTGACATGACACTCACAGTATCATCATAATGTTGTAAGATTGTCATCTGTGAGAAGTTTCATGAAATTTTTGTGCAGTATTTCTTGATATATGTCTACACTGTCATTACCGTCTCCATAGGGAAACCATTGTACAGAAAAAACGATATTGCATAACTTCAATAATATGCAAGCCACACTAACCAAAATCTAATCAGTTCTTGAAAGTAGCATATGGTACCTGTCTACCAAATCGGACTTGAATCTGTTCAGGCGTTTTTGAGTTATCGTGTAAACACACACACACACACACACACACACACACACACACACACACACACACACAGACAGACAGACAGACATCGCTATGAAATTAGCCCACGTGTTTACACACGTGGGCTAAAAAACAACGCTAGCCACCAGAAAATTCAAGATGGCGGCCGTTTGGCAGCCATTTTCCAATATGGCTGCCGTGTAAATATTGTAAGGTATAAAATAATATGCAAGGTTTAAAAATCAGAATTTTGAACGACCATAGTGGTTTTTTTGTCAAATTGTATGTTTTATGTTTCTAAGGCTGGTTTTGCAGGTCTTAAGGCATATTTTGTGATTTTGTCGATCCAAGACGGCAGCCGCTATGGCGGCAATTTTCCAATATAGCGTCCATGCAAATCCATATACCAGTTTTCAAGGCGTTAAATGCACAATTATTATCTGTTTAAATGGTTTTTGCATAAAACTGTATATTTCTATGTTCCTCGGACTACTATTGCATGTTTTAAATGGTTTTTTTTATTCTGTCATCCAAGATGGCAGCTGCATGGCAATAGCGGGCTTCCAAGCAAATCTTTATGCTATATTTATGGCATTAAAATCACGATTAATTTCCATTTAAGTGTTTTTTTATGTGAAACCGTATGTTCTTTATATGCCCGAGAATGTTCGTGCAGGCTGAAATGACTTGTTTTGTGATTTTCTTTGTCTAAGATGATGGCTGTATGGTGGGTATTTTCCAATAGAGCTTCTAAGCATATACTATAATTTAGGGCATAAAATGCACAATTCATTACCGATTTAAATTAATTTTGTCGCTGTTCTTTCAGGTTTTAAAGGTATATTTGTAATTCCGTCCATCTCGAAAATGGAAAACATATATAAGTTTACTGTTTAACTAGATACTAGATTCATCAAAACCATTCTAATCATACAGTATTTAATAAGAAACTGAAAATAATTATGGCGATTAATCACGAGCCACAGTTTTTCTGAAAAAAATATCATAGCATAGAAAAGGAATAAAAACGTAAAAGACATTGTCTTACAGGAAAAACGAAGCACGAGCACAATTGAAACGAATGGTCTGAGCAACATAGGACGCAACAGCCAGACCAAAACATAAAGATTCCGGCAAGTCTTTTTGATAAACAAACTTTTCAATGGCTAATGTTAAACTAAACAAGTGGGAATATAAAAACCATTCGAGCGACTGATGAAGGGACTCAAACTTGGTCCTAAAACACCATTAAAACGAATCACACAATCATAAAACTGTTTTCCTTTGGGCCAGATCACATGACCAGGGTCAACGCAATATAGATTCATGAAAACAACACTGGTCCACTCACTATGTCGTATCACTGATAAAGGCAGGCCGTTAATCATTTGTTCAGTTCTACGAGGCTGGCTCTGATCCTGACAATTGAAGAGCAACTAACTAACGAATAACAGGGCTGGTTAATTAGCATTTTACATTTTCTCCCATCGCTTGATGTAAGCTAAATACATTTACAGACATAAAGAATTCTGGTATGTCTTAAATACATCAAAAACAGCAAATAGGTTGTTGGGAAGTGAAGACCTTATAGTTTTTAGTTTTTTTAAACATTAAATGTACTTTTTGTTCCGTAATTCACTGGCAGAGCAATTTTCTGACTCAAGAGTGGAAAATATCACAAAAGTAACATCAGAAATAGACTCAACACAGTTGAAAACATCGGTATAGCAACTAAAATTATTAAATTCAGATGAAAATGTCCCGAATCATCAATCATTTCATTTTTCCGGAAGTCGATTTGGCGGCCATCTTGAAAATGGCCGCCATATTGGATTTTTTCACGGCTAACTTTTTTTTTCTTAAAAGGTGACCTAAAATGTGCCTACATTGCCAATTTTCATGCTTGTATCACAATTTGAAATATTTCTTAAAAGGTGACCTAAAATGTGCCTACATTGCCGATTTTCATGCTTGTATCACAATTTGAAATATTTTCCAACTTATCCGCTCTTCTATATGGAGCTTATAGTGTGATTATCAACAAAACCTTATCTTGTAATCCATTTCATTCATCGATTAGGACTTCTCAATATGCCGAAAGAGCTGAGTCCACTAAGGATTATGCTGGATTCTATATATATTCTATCTGTATACATAGGAATTCAAGGGGAATCCATGTTGTTTATTCTAGTGCTGCATTCCCGGTGCTGGGTGTTTATGGATTTCTTATTGATTCTACTGTATATTGCAAGAATCCATTAAAATAGATTCTGCTATAGCTCACTGGATATGAAACATTTCACACTGTTTCTGAACCAAGAATTTTACGGCAAAGGATAGGCATAATTCGTAGATTTTGTACCTTTATCTTAAGATCCAATCAAATTATGACAGTTACTGGTCCAAAAATCACTTAATAATTGTGTTGTTGTCTTCTATAGAACGGCTGAATAAGAGAATGATGAATCTTTACATTGCACAAAAGATCTTTACGATAAACTATTGTGCGTGTCCTTCGACTTTACTTATATCAGCGCTTTTCACATGTCGGTTAAAATATCAATTAGACAGGTATTTTTAACCATGTAACTATTGCAATACATCACTATTTGTGTCGTTCAATGCCACTTGTTTCCTAATCTGCGCGTCATTATTTTCTGTTTATCGTTGGTCATCCATTGATGTTGTCTTTGTATTTTTGCACATAAATTCTACTTCGATTAATTAATTAATTATTGATCTATTTAATTTCCAAACTTCTATTGTGAACATGATATGTTCCTTGTCTGCGCCTAATTATTTCAATATTGATTATAAATTGAATGTCGTCTTCGTCTTTTTGCATGCAGAGTCGATTTTCAATTAATTATTGAATTTATTTATGATCATAACATTCTTGATCATTACGCAGAAAACGTTGCTGTTTTCATTGAACAAAGTTAAATATTGAAAGATAAACCAACATTCGGACTTCAAATCCGCAAGACAATACTTTTTGCGATTTTGACTCATTCTAAGAAGCAGTATCGCTGAGACACTAAAGCAACTGCCAGTATTTTGCCGAAGATAAGATCGCACCATGATATTTTCTTGATTCGAATAAAAAAGACTGACAATGTGACGTGGAAGGCTTTTCTTGACTCGAAAATACAGTAATTATATAGAGTAGTCTGTCTTTCTTGTGTAATATATTGCGATTTGAAAAAAGTAAGCAGAATCTTATATCATGAACAATTGTAATTATGGTAGGAAAAGTCAACGCGCCTTCATACTACGTCGCCTGTATCAGCAGAGAAAGACGCCCCGTGAGCGTAGCTATTATAATTACTTTGAGGCTGGCAATTCCATTGAGATATCATACGGAAAGTTCCAAGGCAAGTGGACACAAGTGGAACGTTTCGACTTTGAATGTGAAAAAGAGAACACAAACTTACATAATCTTCATCCGGTTCATATTCGCAAAAATGTTGTGTTCAAAATACAGTACAGGGTTGAGACGCAGATCCCTACCGAATGTAAAGCGATATAACGATAATATAGTAATGTGCGCCAATGAGAAAGATAAACCAGGCCACATAAAATATGACGTGAAAAAATAATATCATTCAAACTCGAACTTTATAATTGTTTCAGGTGTATATGTTTCAGATGTATATGTTCTCTTGAGTTCAACACGTGCCAATGGGGTTACATTGGTCCTTTAAACATGAAATTAAATGATAAATTTTACTCACAAATATATCAGGTTTTTCAATCCAACAAATGTATTTACAGTCAGTCTGTCGATGCGAATTATTGAACAGGATCCTGCAAAAAAACCAATACAGATTCACATTCTTTAACTTGCAAAGAATGACATATTTTTAGGTCGAGTTGATGAACCAAATTGGCGGACATACTGACTTAAAGAATGTTTAACAGGACAAAAATACAAACCCTCCCAACTATGAATGGCGATAAGAACTAGGCTGATGGCGCAAATTGGATATATTCGCAACAGATACTTTGGTCAAAAAGTGAACATCAAAATTACGTTCTCTTTGCCAATTTAAAAATACAATATTTTGCAATTGTAATTATAAGATTGACAAATCTGACTAGGGAGGATTCCTGAAGAGGTTTATACCCTTATACAATGGTATGGAAATCTACATCGATATGGATATATCGATAATGAATATCCAAAACGTAAACTTCTGCTCACTTAAATTGAACTTAAATTTTATGATTTAAACTTAATTTTTGATCTTATAAAAAGACCCGACGGAAACTTAGTCACGCCATAGGCAACAACACCAACCCTTACAACTGGCATGCCAAACTAGTACTATAATGTTTAGGATAATTAGGGTGTTTATTCTAGAATCGCATTCTTCACTAAAACGAGATGATGTATGTGCAGTGTCTAATGCAATTTTCGATGATTGACTGAAGAGCCCTTGTCAGATCTGATTTCTATAATGGCGTTAGGTATTTGTATATCGCGGGGATGTAGTGTCTGCGTGACTAGAATTTCATGTTTAAATAGATTAAGACAGGGAAAATAAAGATATTCTTAAAATATGCCGTATTGGTCAATTGACAGCTGGAAACATAGCATGGAATATGATATAAACACGATTGGAACTAAATTTGGATAATTGGATTGGCAGAATTTCTCAAGAATTTTAGAAATTTCTCTAATTTTACACCATATTTGCTTACCATCTATAAAATTTTATACAAAATTACGATGCTGTTGAAATGTTATGAGTAAGAATGAAGTATCTAATGCAATATTGTTCATAACATTTGAACAATATTCATATTTTAAATGAAAATATGAGAGTTTGTCTGTAGTTTCTTCATTACTGAAAACACTAGTAATAATCTCACACTGCATGAAAACCCAATAATTCAGATAAATTCACATTAATGAGTTGCCTGTATTATAGTGTAATACACGTGAATTCATATGAATCCACATGGATACAGGCTTGCTGAATACAAAAAATGGATTCTTGACTGTATTCATCTGTATATGCACTCCTCAGCTAAAATACAGGCAAATAATCCATGTTAATACACCAAGTATTATAGGGCTCTTATGCAGTGTCAGTTTGTCATTTTTCCTCCACCAAATGAAGCTTTTCGATTGATTTACAGTTAAGTCAGTCAGGGTCTTTTAAAATGTGTCCTGACTCAATTTAATGTTTATGAAGCCTTAAATTCATGAAAAAGTTGGGGGCATTTCAAAAGTGCCCTGACTCAAAATTCCTCAATTCGAGAAATTTTAAGCATTTTGTTTCGTTTCTTCAGTAACATTTACACAAAAATGAATTTATTTTCATAAAAATGAATCCGATGAAAGAGGTATCATATAATCGTTGTGTTTCGTTGTTTTGTCCGATGAGAACATATTTCAATTTTACACTATTCTATCATTTTGTAAAAATTTCGGCTGTAAAAAATTCGATTTCGTTACATTTTCCTAATAATTACTCTCATCCAATTTCCCAAATTAGTTCCAATCGTGTTATACTTCATTATATGTTTCATTGCCATTATAAACTTGACTTTGGAGAGATAATCTCAGCATATTTCTTTCACGAACATGAAATCGACTCTTTACGAATACATGTTGACAAACGTATTGATGTTTAATTGATAAATTGCAGCTTTAAGGTAGAATGCGCCTCGGCAACAGATTTCTGAAACTCAAATGGATACTTTTCCGATCTACCAACATAGGGGGCAGTATTTAAGGGTCATGAATAATTATATATTTATCACATACATAGACCCAGTTTTCCTTGAATAAACCTTTCAGATATGATATCCCACACTAAATGCCGAGGAAAAAAGATAGGGAATATTTGAAAAAAATTCCTGCGCTCATGTTATGCGGTCATGGTTGGGTCACAGCTGACTTGACCGCGCTCAGCTGTTCATGGCCACGCCATAGTTCACAAGTACTTGGAACACACTGAGGCTGCTCTTATGGATAATAACAACTCTCGTTGCGGGTATTCTGTGCGAATCAAGCGGAACAACGAAAGACCAGGTATCGTTTAACACAAGGTATTTATTTGATTTATACCAGAACATCAATGTCAGTGAAAATTCATCGATCAAAATAACAATAACAATGACGTGCGAGTGAAGCGGGACGGCACCATTACTCTGTCACGTTGTTGCCGAGAACAGATATCAATCGCGAGCATATTATATTTCAAAAAATGTCGTCATGAACACCATTCAAAGAACACTGCTTTCCAAACTTTGTATGAACTTTTGAAAACCTTGTTTGACGAAATTATCAATTGTATATTTTATATTTTACGAATGAATACTAACTCGTTTAAATGTAATTAACAACGGTGTGCGGCTCGAATTACTATAAAACTCAGTACTACGAATGTCCGGAACCTCAAAAGCACTTCCATGACAAGGTAATTTGGGAAATTTATGCATACTATCATGCAATACAATAAATACAAAATGCAATTAATTGAACATTCAAGTTCACTGAAAATCCTGCGAGCTATCGTCGCTTTGAGAGAACAACACAGCGTTTCTTCTGATGCGTCTGTAGTCAGGAGAAGTATCGTCGCTGCTGTCTGAAATGACGAACGCTCTTCGCTTCCTTGGCTCGACTCGTTGACTGCTGCCAGATGCTCCGGCAACGTTGATGGTGATGTTAAACTTGCAACTTGTCAAGGTTGCTCCAGAAAACATCCCTGCTGCTGCAGCTGTCACGGTACTCTGTCTTGGGTCATCGTCGACGCTCCTTATCATGTTGTTGGTGGACATCGACAGAGGCTCGACAGCAGCAGGAGACGATCGTTGCGGCATTGGCATCAGTTGATTTCTGGGGATTTCGGCGCCGGTCAAAATATCTGACATTACTTCCTGTTGATTTAAAGAGTTTACGGCGTACGAATTGATAGACTGGACATTTCTGTGACCAGAAAGTTGCATTATTTGGGTCGGAGGAATACCATGCTCACTGAGTTTCTGGATTGCTGTCTTTCGTGCACTGTGATTCGTTTTGCGCTCTCCAGTTTGTTTTTGCCCATCGGTTGTCGTTTGTACCATATCTGGGTGGTTGGCTTATAATTTATGGCCAGGTAGAACGGAGAATGTAATTCGCACATGTCATCTGGGCGATGGTCTTTATATATTTTGTAGGTTTCAACGGGACAGATACTCTTGTCTTCAACAGCGAACATTTTCGGTGCGTACGGACGAACGTTACCATATTGACCGCTCCTGGTTTTGTTGTCACGTTCGGAAAACTCAAGATACTCGCGACCCGCTGTTGTTGTTTTCAGAAGTATGTCACCCCAACACAATTTTCTGTTTTCGTCACAGGCTCGAAAACCAAAGAGGTTGGTGTTATTCCACCACACTGAGTATAAGACCGATTCTGGATTGTAGTTACCGAGTATTTTCTTTTCTCGCATAAGTTTAATGTCATCGTCTGTCAGTGGCTCGGCGGCTCGAGATTTATTTCCTTTTCCCTTCGACTTAAGATCGCAACGCTTCGCTCTGAGTGCATCTTGGTGAAAATCGTATGATATTTATTGCAAAGTTAGCGAGTTCATAGTGCTTTGTACTACAATGGGACATAACTTTGCGTATAAGAGGTGACCATTCAAAGTACTCACAGTAAACAAAGAAAGTCATATTCTCAAACTGCGTGTCCAGTACCAGAGCCTCAGTCCTTTCGTCCATATGTTTTTTCTGCTATCTATCTTGGGGTTACTCTGGATTTCTTTTAACATGGAAATATCACATTGAAACAATTATCAAGAAGGTTAGTCAAAAAGTAGGTCTTATATCATATTTACGTCATTATCTTCCAAAATCAATTTTATTGTTATTGTACAATTGTTTTATTCTCCCTCATATAATGTATTGTATTGAAATATGGGGAAATGCGTATAAAACCTATCTAGACAGGATTTTTAGATTACAAAAGAGAGTGGTCAGACTGATAACTTTTTCTAGTAACATTACACACAGTGCTCCATTGTTTCAGCAACTTGGAATTCTCAATGTTTATAAACTTTGTAAGTTTCAGACTGTATATTTGCTTTTGACTTAAAAACTGGTCATTATGGCCATTCATTAGATCGTTATGCTTCATCAATTTCACATACATATGAAACACGTTTATCTACTGGCGACAATTTTGTTATTCCAAAGGTAAATTTAAATTAACTCAAAATAATATATATTATTCTATTGCTAAGCATTGGAACGAAATTCCAAGGACGATAAAATCTGTACAATCAAGAAATTTATTTACTCCTCACTTAAAAATTTTCTTTTGAACTCAGAACAGTGAATCTCTGTATTTTTTGGTTTTTTTATTTGTTTTCACCTCCGCTGTTGAAATGTAATATGTACTTCTTGGAAAAGGATGGCAAACTATAGTACATGATTCATGATTTGTATGAATTCTGGGCCGGGACTTGATTAGATCCACTAGAACTACTTCCCTGGTCCCCATCAGTAATGTTGACACATTTTTACTGGTGAAATAAAGTCATTATCATTATCATTATCATACTGTATCCCTACAGATGGAATATCGGTAGCCTTCTCTGAAAGGTAACGATCGATGCCTCGTTGGTAGCTGGTTAAAGTACCGGGTTCGTACTGACTGCCATCACTCTGTCGGGCTCCGATGAAAAACTTGGCAAGGTGTTGATCCAGAATTACTGGTGGCAACAAATAAAATTCGACTTGACTGCACTCGGTGGCCTGCAAAAAGCTTATGAACTGCTTGACTGATGTGTTGGTGGCTTTAACTGTGTTTTTTCGGCGTTGATTTGCGATGAATTGGTCAATTTCTTCACCACTGACATTTACGTGACGCTGCTCCGTTGCTGACATTTTGTGTTGTCCGCTCGATTGTCAAAAAGTGACAGCAGACTACAATTTTTCCCGCCCGCACATAAATTAATGAAAGTTCTAGAATCAGCCGTATTTTATATTTTACACATGTAGTTTAATACCCCGTATTTCCCTAAACTTCATTACCCTCCCATTTTTGCGTCTCGAGAAATTCAAAGCGGTGTTCATCGTGTCCTGAACAGCTGATTTTGTTTGTTTACGTTTGTTGAAAGTAGTCCGGGTCCCATATCCACCACATGTGGAATATGGATTCATCGTAGTCATATACCTATAGTATGACGTCATACTATAGGGATAACTGGGTCTATGTATGTGATAATATAAAGTTTTCACTGGCTTTGTTTGCAAAATAAAAACCCCGAAAATATAATATTTTCTTTAGACTTGAACTTCCCTTTCGTTTTTATTCAGAAAGAACATTTGAAATACTCGATGCACTACTACCTTAACAGACATGTTTCCAATACTTACAATCGCATCAGGTTTTTAAGCCCAATAAATACATAGTCTGGTAGTGTCTTCAAGCTGTTGTTTGAGAGATCCCTTTACAAGAAAGAATATATATAAGACGGTTGGATCTACAATTCTGACAATACCGAGTCACAACGATAGATTATTACATTGTTTGCGATCTTTAACCCCGCAAAATGTATCTGCTTTATACAAGGTGGCAAGACGATGCCTTAAAATTGTACGGAAGAAAATCGTATGATATTTATTGCAAAGTTAGCGAGTTCATAGTGCTTTGTACTACAATGGGACATAACTTTGCGTATAAGAGGTGACCATTCAATGTACTCACAGTAAACAAAGAAAGTTCATATTCTCAAACTGCGTGTCCAGTACCAGAGCCTCAGTCCCTTCGTCCATACTGCTAGCATTACTTGAGAAAGAAGGTACACAAAATCTATCATTAAACGCTATTACGTCTGTCAAGAGAGCTTAAATAAGTCGATAATAGAATTTTCCTTACTCACTTGACATTTAACGCATCACTTTATGTCTAAAACCTACTTGACGCTTTATTGATAGACATGTTTAAAGATGAGGGGCTCAGTGTCTTAACATTGGCAGAGTGTGCATTATTTTGCATGGTTCAGGGGCAACACTTGTGCCATGATCTTATCATTTATTCTCGCAAAGACATATTATTGTACGACATATATCATAAAAAGGTTGCGTTTAAATGGTGGTGTACATCTCACAGAAATGTTATATTTTAACAAAAGGTATATGCTCCAAAACTCAATCTGTATTATATAACTTCTCTTATCACCAATATTTACCTTAACTTAAGGAAACATGTGATCGTACATGAACCAGTCCCT
Organism: Ptychodera flava; assembly: GCF_041260155.1. Lineage (NCBI taxonomy): Eukaryota > Metazoa > Hemichordata > Enteropneusta > Ptychoderidae > Ptychodera > Ptychodera flava. Next base: position 33,849,391 of record NC_091930.1, read on the forward strand.
TTTATAATTTGGGTTTTCGATTTTTATCACTGGTATGTCACAGCTAGTGTGTGTGTGTGTGTGTGTGACTGAATATCAGTCACACAAGTTTATACAATGTGGAATAAAATCATTAATGTTTTAGAGCTACTGCATTACAAGCGTGGGTAATTTTTTTTAGAACTGTGCAAGTATTAAGCTGTGGATAACGCGTTCTCCATTAAAATTAGTTATCTCTCCCAGTTATGTATGGCCTGAGGTAGTGAAAGCCAGTGATTTTCTGATGATAAAATTGTACAAAATTAAACTTCTTGCAGATAGATATGATACTAAAATAAATAATAAGACTAAGAGACCAGTAAAAAATCACAGATTTATACGACGTTCAGAAAGACGATGAATCATATATGATCACTGTACATCGCCTAATGATACATTCACAATAAATTTTTTGTCATAACCAATGCCTCGACTATATATATTTATATATAGCTTTACTATAGAAATACTTTTGTATGCAAATACGCTGTAAATCTGTAAGCTGTGCCCAACAAACTTTGAGCAGTGAAAGATTTTATGCCACTTTGAGTGCTTACGCAGTAACATCAAATTTGATTATGTAATTCTTGAGATGTAGCCAATCGCGTTAATTTATTAATCATGCATATTGCTATTATTTATGCAGACGACACCTACAAATATCTAATCAGATACAAATCTTACCACGATAATTCTGACTACCAATTTGCATAAGATTTTGACCAACAGAATTCAAATTTATGACTGAGATGTGTAAACTCCCACAAAATAGTCGTCTAGCAACTACATTGGATTGAGTGACAAATACATTGACGTGCATATGTATGCTATGGTACATTTATCTCGTTCCAATTTTTCAAAAATGTTCAGTCATGTCCGAGAAAACCTCCGATAGGACGGATTGCCTAGGCATCCGTAATTCCTCGTTCCAGATAGCATCCGCTGCTTTTTAATTATATCTACCCCTGAACTATTGTATGGATTTATTAGCATGGAATTCCGGCAAATATAATACATGCTGATAAATATAAATGTAACAACATTATTTCCATCCAGTGTGTGACAATTTTTTGTTGCGAAACAAAAAATGTCAATCTGCAGATAAATGTGAGACGTGGTTAAGAATTCGATCAGATCCTGTCTAAATAAGACGTGAGTAGATATGGATCGTTATAGATTGGTAGTTACGACAAATAAAAGGTTCGAGAAATTTACTGTGACGCAAAAGATGCAGTGATGACGATAGATTTAATTGAAATTTCAATATATCATTTCAATACTCACAGACTTCTTGCTGATCTATTAATTTCAAAAAGATTTTGTGCATTTGAGTAGCTGCAATCAACGTCGTAGTCGTAGCAGGTACATCCAACAGGACAATTGACATCTTAAACAAAATACGAACAAATATGTATTTCACATACATTGCTACCTGAGACGAAGCAGCGCTCATATTATATTTCTCTCAAAGGTTGAAATCGAGACCCCTTTTTCATGTAAAACTGCAATTTCTCAAAGAAGTGAAACACCACTCCATTATTTAAATCTAAATAGGCTAGCGGTTGAAGGAGAATTCCCTCTCGGAGTGATGCAGACACATTCTTTGCATTGCTGACCATGAGTGATACATAGTACTAACACGGTACCAAACGTTGTCAAAATATTAATTATGCAAAACGTTTTTAACTACTCAGGATTCAACTTGCTGAATACTCTTTAACATACCACAGTACATTTCATCGTCGTGGTCCGGACAATTTGCAACATTATCGCAAATATGCTCTGCGCTGACACATATCGTACTATTCCGACACTGGAAACTTCCACCTGGACATATGAAGTCTCCTGTACGAGAAAATATGTCGATATATTATATCAAACCGTCAAAACGTCCATTGAATATATCTACAATGACTAAAATGATTGAAAAATATATACATTATTTATTTGAGTGATATATATCAGTGACGACATTGTGTCAAGACATAATTTATAGACTGGTAGACTATTTAGTGATATCCTATAAAGTTATAACTAATGTTGTTGAACGCGTTGAACGTATATAAACATTATATATATATATTTTATATATAACATATTATATATATATATATATATATATATATATATATATATATATATATATATATATATATATATATATATCACATGAACTGGATTGTATCGCCGCGTGTGTGACGTACACCACCGCAGATGAAAAATCCATATTACCCATGTTGTACGTCATCAACCTCAACTTTTTTCTTGCATGGTAGGCCTACGGTTCATAATTGCACGTCGCTGACTGATTTGTCATGATCGATACCGTGCTCTTTTGACATTTTTATAAATAGGTGACCGATAAATCCAGACATGGGAACATAGAAGTCATGTCCAATGAAATTTCTAGTCGCTAAAAACTCGTACTATATGCGGTTGGCGATAAACACAAAATGTACACCTCAATGTAAGTTCAACTGAATAAATGAGTACCGTATAATGTTCTGGGAAAGCAACATAGGAGGCAAAAACATAAAGTCATTCGACCAACAACGATAAATTTCCTTCATTACACAAACGTCCCGTAAATTCTCGCTCGGAATCAAACCTGCAGCGTAAGTCTGTACAGAGAAATAAGCTGTCGAGCTGTATGCAGCGCTACGGAATCTGATGTATTTTGAATGTTGACTAAGACAAAACTTACAACAGAACATAGTTTCCGTCAACAAAATTTGAATGTATCTACGGGCGAGATATGTGTCACTGTAAATATCAACGTCCGCAAGACGAAAACATTGGCGACCGAGATTGGAATTGACGAATTGACACCGGCGGAGATCGGTGACGGCAGAGTTGTTGTGGCCACGAACATGAAATGAGGTGTTATGTGTGTCATCGAACGGAATCTTTCGCGCTCGCCAAGGTGGTAAACTTGTGTGATATTTAGAAAAGCCACGGCTCCTCTAAGAATGAGAATTACTGCTTCGAACGTATGCATTTACTTCATAAGTTTATTTGAAAATATTCTAAATAACTCTGAATATTAAGGCTAGCCGTCGCTAGCGCGGTGAAAGCTATGTCCGCCTATGGTCGACTCCCTTGGCATCGGTAAAGCGCCAGACAATGATTGGCACGTTCACGTGACCGAATCCGTATGTGTGATTGGTGAAGATATTAGATGTATCAAAATTTCACTTTGGTGGGATTAATGAATGAAAGTATCTCCTGGGTGATGGACCGATTTACTCAGTAAATGAAAGTAATCCGCGTAAATAAACAAAAATGGCGACGAAATTCATGCTATTGGTTACCATAATTTTGATCAATCTTTGTCTAAAGTAGAAATAGGAGACTGTTAATGTGATAAATGTGTAATCCCATGGTATTTTTCTCTATTTGACATCATCGTATACTAAAGTTGTAAGGCTCCGCGAAAAACAATCGTATACGGCGACGTCAAACAGAGAAAAATACCATTTGATTATAAATTATGTACTCACGCACACTCCGTCAAGATATCGACAATCACATGCGTTTCTGAATTACCTTTCTATGGGGAAACATTTCATTCTTAAAAAGGCCAGCACTAGATAAAGTTAGAGAAATATCTCTGATCAATACGGTGAGAGTGAAGGTGGCGAAGTCAGTTGATATTTCTCATCAAATTCAGAGTCAAATAAGTGCAAAGCTGAGGATCTCTATTTATTTGAAAGATGGGAAAGAAAATTAAAAAATACAATCAAATCGACTGTAATCATCACCATGTGAAGTGTTCCGTATCCACAGACCTATAGCAATATCCATTTTGATGGATTCTTACAGTATAACTGCAAATCTCCATTAGAGTATCTATCATTATCCAGTACTGAGTATCCAGCACCGGAATACATAATGGATTCCCCCAGTATCCAGCAAAACTAAGGCTGCGGGAATACATGCCAAAATCCATTTTGGATACCGATGGATTCTAGTGTCACAATGCATTGTGGGTCTAAAAAACACAGACCTGGCTAGAGTTTGATATTATTGTAAATATTTCATTGGATTAGTCTTGTTCAGTGAATAAAAAAGACATTATTTTTTTAATTGCATAACAGTTGTATGAACTTAAATTGTTGATGTGTGTAGTGTAACATGTGAGTATGAGTAAAATGAAAGAATACTAGTATATTATGAGAATACCGGTAATACATTTTAATCAATAATGGTAGATATTGTGCATACCATCCTATGGCAATATGCCTGCACATAATTCTGTAAGCACAAAATGGAAAAATGCAGAAAAGATATTAAATATCCGCGCTGTACATATGTATCAACTTGGTCCTGTTTGTTTCCCCATCATAGAACTAACTGCCCCATATCTATTTTCTAAGCATGTCCATGCATCATTACCAGTGTAATTGTTGATAATTGCACTGCAGTAAGGCCTTTTGAAATGGATCTGTCAAAAATAACATAAAGGATACAGAGGCCATGTTTAGAAGCAGAATACAAGGTTATTTTGGTATACAATTATGAAAATAAAATGATGAAACAGTACAAAATGTGCAAACGGTACAGGTTACTGTTTCATGAGAAATTCAAAAAACTGAAAGGAATGACAGCAGAGCAGTGATATTTTATGCAATTTCATGCAAGGTACCATGGGAAAATTTAAGGCAAGAGGGTGGATTCCCATGATCACTAATTCCACGCAGAATCCATTGAAATCCTGCTCAGGATTATTCAGGAGACTGTCTTATGGAATCCATTAAAATGCTGTAATGGATTCTGCTGTGGATTCTAAAAGTGTTCCGTATATAGAAGAATCCATAATTGGATACCTTAGGACTCTCTGAGTACCCACAATGGATATCTCTGGATTCCCTTGGATTCTGATTGAATCCACGGAGGAATCCCACAACAATGCTTGATGGATTCTGGCTTTTCACATAGTAATCATCCGATGCTACATGAGCCAAGTCAATACCTGTCGCTTAGCAAATTTATATAGGTCCATGAAGGGATGCGGCGATCGCCTTTCCTTAAATCGACACAAATAAGTGTATGATATTGCTTTCGTGTTTAGCTCTAACTTTTTGCAGAGTATTATTTTAACAATATATTAATCCTGTTAGAGGACATATGATAAAAGCTTTACAACCCTGAAACGGGTTTGGGCAGTCCTCACACGGTCGGGTCATTCACCATACAGCCTAGGTTCGCAAAACCCGTTTCAGGAAAATACAGATAATTCCCAGATAAATATTCCTGGCATAAACATTCAACAGCCTTTCAAATAGTGTATATGATGATGTGTATTATTATTATGTTAAATTGTTTTTCGAACGACTGCTTCTTGCCTTCAAGGGTCATTGTTTGCCATCAAATTCCAGCCAGTTACAATGTCAAAAGGGACACAGTAGGAATTTTAAGGTCGGAGCTACGACAGTTACTTCGTTTGCACACTGATTACTGTCATGTGTAAAGATAAACATTAAACATAAATCTTACCGCATATGCTTACATCCTCGTCTTCTTCCTGTAAACAGTCACCAACGCCATTGCAGAGTTGATGCAGAGGAATACAGTAGGAGTTCTGACACTTGTAAGTATTCGGTTCACAAATTATGTTCCCTTGGAAAGGAAAATTTCATCGTAAGTACAATAACAGTAATAAAGATATGCTAGTATGCAATCAGTGTCAACTGACTTTAAGCTGACACCCTTCATTTACACTGACGGCAACGAGACTAAAAAACGACAGCTGCACGAACATTTTACCTGTACGTGGTACACTTATGCATATGAGTTGACACCTTACAGTCAGCAACACACGAGGTTATCACAGGAACACAATGTCTTATTTTTCCTCAGGCTGATTTAATTAAATAACAAGTAAAAGGCACATAAAATATGCTGTTTTTGATTAATAGGTGAACAATCTTCCCATAGCGCAACTTCTATTATTATTATTATTATTATTATTATTATTATTATTATTATTATTATTATTATTATTATTATTATTATTATTATTATTATTATTATTATTATTACAAATTAGGGGCTATAAGTATTATATAGAAATCTAATAACAGTTCATTGAAGCCGTGAGAATTCTGAAAAAGAGATGTTGTTTATTTTAATTTTGTCAATAGGGTGACTTCTAATTTCGTACGACACTAAGCAGTTTAATCGATACGAGCAGGTATTGACGCGACTCGAATTGCGACACGAATCCCAGGGTCTGGACGTTCTTGCAAGCGACCGTTCGGATTTCAGCCTGATCCGGGTACTCTATAGAACTACACAGATCCGTTAATCAAAAAATGACAGGTACCATAGCCAAATATAATGGAAAATGAAAAAAAAAACATACCGCGTGTAGGTTTACCAGCTAGTATATATTCTCTCCGCCCAGTTAGATAGGTGTTTCTTTTGACGTCACTTAAAAAAGTGTTTAAAGTAAAACAGGCACTGTGTTCAAATTTAGTCATTGCTACCATGAAAAGGGGAGATCTAGCTAATCATAGAGTTTTGGGGGTCACGCTAGGTCACACAAAAAATGCACAACTACATGGTCATAATTCTACTTAAGTTAAACAATCAGAAATAATTTGTCTTCATTATGCTTCCTGAATGAGGCAATAATATCAAAATAAATTATTTTAAATGTATATTAATACATCATTAATTATAAATCCACAAAATGAATAAGTATCAGTGAATCATGTTTTAAATAAAATAAAACCGTGCGCTACTGTTACTGCTTGTGATAAATAATGGTACGTTTGGTGCTTAGGGGAATTGGGTTAATAAAATTAATTTGAGATACTAGTAGAATTAATTTTAGTACATAAAATTAATTTGAAGGCATAAACTTAATTCAATGAATGCATAATAAGTTAATACTTTACTATATAACACTTATTTGGGATGACTTCATGAAACAAAATGAAAAATGCTTGAAAAAATATTTCTGGTCTAAATAAGATTAATTTTAACACACTAAAATTAACGGAAAACATAATTTTGACCACAATAGCCATAATATACTAAATCTTTATTATTCTTCCTAGAATGAAGGCAAAGAAATTACATTAGAACAAATGTTAGAAGTTGTTACATAGAAATCAATAAAATAAATAGAAAACAGTGAATTATGTTTTAAATAAAAAAAATGTGGTTACCAAAATGGTTACCATGGCAACATAAAACAAAAATGAACGTGGAGTTCATGCTGTGATGAATACACTTTGGAGAGCATTTGCATAGTAACTGGGATTACTTTTAATGGAATTCTGAAAAAAAGTGAAATTTTCAAACGCAAAAAGGTGACCATGGAAACACAGGGCAGTAAAATTGGATATCATATTTTGTCTTTTTAACCAAAAATAATCCTTTGGTATAATATATCTGTTGTTAACTGGATTTTTACACTGGATATTTGGTCCTTCTAACCCAAAATATCACTTTGATATAACACATTCTGCTGATTACTGAATTTTTAGTTGGAAGCTTTGAAAAAACTGGTAATATCACTGCATGAAAACCCTATAATGCTTACTGTATTAACATGGATTATTGCCTGTATTTTAGCTGAAGAGTGCATATACAGATGAATACAGTCAAGAATCCATTTTTTGCATTCAGCAAGCCTGTATTCATGTGGATTCGTGAGAATTAACGAGTATTATACTACAATACAGGCAACTCATTAATGTGAATTTATCTGAATTATTGGGTTTTCATCATGCAGTGTAATTTTTACTTCTGAATGGTTGCCATGGAAACATCTAACATTACAATGAGTGTGATAACTAGAAAAACCCTTATGATCGATTTTTTACATTAATCAATAGTTCTTGAATAGGAATTTGGGAAAAGGTAACATTTTCAATCCCCAAATAGTCACCATTGCTACTTGAAACATTAAAATAAGTCTGGTTTTTGTGTTCTCTGACCCGAAATACCCCACTAGATAATTTTCATATCAATCAAAGTAACTTTCCATGAGATATTAGAAAACTGAAATTTTCAACCCCTAAAAACGTTACCATGGAAACGTCAGGCAGTGAAATCGATATCATATTCGGTCTCTTCGAACCAAAATACCCTTATGGTGAAATTTTAACGGAAATATTTATCCTATTATTATTCGCGTTATCATTTCTATATAATACTTATTTTAATTATATTAATTATTATTATTATTATTATTATTATTATTATTATTATTATTATTATTATTATTATTATTATTATTATTATTATTATTATTATACTACTACTTTATTATTATTATTATTATTATTATTATTATTATTATTATTATTATTATTATTATTATTATTATTATTATTATTATTATTATTTACTTTATTTCAGACTGGTTATAAACCGTCTATATTAAGAAAAGAGATTACGAATCAGCTGCAGACAAAACAAGTCCCTGTTATGACACAGTCCCCACTTATTAATGGTACTTTGACTGGAAGTCCTCTCCACGCGTGTAATTAGAAATGCTGCGATGCAAAGGGTTTTTTTTGGCCAAGCATGAGTTCCATGGTGATAACAATGTAAAAGCATTCTCGGCTACCACCCTTATTGCAAGACGGTCATTGAATGAGTCAATTAATTATTAATCGACAGGAAGTTGCCAAACGTTTTTGTATTCTATTACAACACTGACAGGTTATCAACTGTATCTTACTTCATAAAGTTTGATGAAGTTCTTCTTGACATTCACACAAAAACGTAAATTCATTAAGCATATGCAAATTCGCAATTTACTTACACAGTACCGGTAAGTGTGATTGAAGTCTATTACAACATTGTGAGATCTACATCTTTACCAAGTTTCATCAAATTTTATGCAGTATTCCTGGACATATCAATCTAATGAGGAAAGTTCATGAAATATGGCAAATAAAAATTATTAACATGGCACTGATAAATGTTTCTATTCATTTTTAAAGCACAAAGTTTCATGTCATTTGATGTACTATTTCTTGACATATAGATTCATGGTGTATGTTTGAAGTTTGTGAGACGAACTGAAAGGAACGTGTGCTTTTCTCTTTTGACGGTAAGCCGTTCTCAATCTCAAGCTTCATTAGATTGATTTTTGTAGCCTTGTACTTCTTGTTCAGATTTTTGAATACCAAAAGGTCAATAAGAAATGGAATTCTGTTCACGTTGACGTAGTCACAAGGATGGCATTGCCATGCCATGGATTAAGTTTAACGTGATATCACGATCTCGATCACCCGGGATCAAGAAGATAAGTCTTCCAGGTACGTTCTTTTCTGTATTCTAGACATTTCTTTCCAACCCATATTGCCATGTAAGTTGTTTTAGTCAAATCCATGTGTACTCTTTCAAGTCCTCTAAACAAGCAATGCCATTTTCAAAGTCTTCTACACCAGTGATGTAGAGTTTGAAGCATGTTAATGAATCATCTAACTTGTGTGTACGCTGAATTGAAATAATTTCACTGTCATAAACATACTGAGATCTGTACATTTTATTACTCTCTTTAGCTTTACCTACAGAGCGAAATGCCATTCCGAATAAATAAATCTACGTCTAAACGAATTAACAAGAGTTTCAGCGTGCTAGTTTTCAACGTTTTTTCATTTATCTATCCATTGCAAAATCCACTGGGAACGCTTTCAAGGGACTCATTGGACGAGTGCCAGAACAGTCTCTCGCGCGCTCTGTACGTATTTGTGTAGTGCACACACACTAACCAGAACTTGCAGAAGCGCGACCGAGATAGCGTTCCACACTTGCGCTATAAATCGGAAGAAAAATTGTTGACATTGCATGAAAACGGTCATTACTCTGATAATTTGATGCCCCAGTCACGAATATAAGATGTATAATAATAAGATTTTTACGAAAATACCGCAAAGGATACGCCAATGTCCTCGTGCATCCTTTGCGGTATTTTAGTAATAACCTCATATTACTTTAACTAGAAAGTAATAATATTTTTCTTAAGTATCATGCATCCAGCAATGCTCAGATTTTTCTGTCTAAAATTGCAAGAAAGAAATATTGTTACTTTTTACGTGAAGTGTATATATATATATATATATATATATATATATATATATATATATATATATATATATATATATATATATATATATATATATATATATATATATATGGAGAGGCAGAGAGACAGAAACAGTGACAGAGAGAGAAAAGGGAAAGTGACAGAGACTGAGACTCATTAATATTACCACAATCACTTAAATGAGAAGCATCCCGGCATCCAAGCAAATACCCGTACACATCAAAGTCATGGAAGCACCACAGTTTGTTGTTAATACAGGTACCATCATTACACTGCCTGTACCCCAATAGGCATGCTGTTGACGTATTCCGGTACGTTGCATCACAACCGTATTCGTCTTCTGCCACTCCATCGTCACATTGGACACAGTCCGAGATATTGTCACAACGCACGGACATGGGTAGGCAAGCGCCATCAAGACACTTGATTGCGGAGCACAAATCTGTGGAACAAGATTTGAACTGAATGTGCTCACATGGTTTGTAAATGGTTCATTTAATAGAAGCACGCTTCACAAAGCAATAAGATATCTGTCAGATAATTATATGTAGCAAGTTTCATCAACTTTTGCGCAGTACGTTCGGAGTTTAATCACAAATTATGAACCTTAATTTAATATGCAAATGAGTTGTTTATCAACTCGGCACTCCTCAATGCTTCATAGGACTATTAGATATCTATTACATCAACATCTATACCACGTTTAATCAAATTTAACGTAGCTCTAATTTCGCAGTCATATCAGTAATTACAAAGTTCATTAAATATGCAAATGAACCGGTACTTAATTTGACACTGCATAGTACTTCAGCCGCAATTAGATATTTACCAGATCAATATTTGTAGCACGTTTCCCATTCATTTTATGCCATGATTTCAGGGTTATACTTCTTGTGCCATGATTTCATGGTTGTACTTCTCACAAATTAATTAGATATATACAAATGAACCATCAATGGGGCGCTGCACCAATTAATTTGTTTACCCTAGATTATAGTATTGGATGGGTTCACCATTTAGCTTGCCAGGAAGTCGTAAATTGAAATTGCCCGATTTTCTGGTTTCTCTTTTCTCCCAAATTCAAGGTTCCAAGAATTTAACTCAACTCTGGCTTGGGTCAAATTTTGTAAAATTTTCATTTTATGTTCGAAACATGCTATATGACAAAACGGCTATTTTGTTTGGCAATAAAGTTTTTAAATTTTGAAAAATAAATATTTTAATTTTGCTAATCATATTTTATTACCTTTTATGGGTTTCATTAATTGAACCCATGCCATTATTTTTATTTTATGATGACGATGGATACTACATAAGAAAATAGTCGGTTTTTTCTACTTATAACCCTTCTTTCAAGTGAAATATTACATTTCAAGAAAAGGTATCATGTTTTTGACAGAAATTAATTTTTATTATTAATACCAAATGTCAAGTTTTTTACCCGAAATATACACCAGCTTCATCCTTCGGGTAAACTATTGCTACAATACAATTTTTTTAGATTTTCGGCCTTTTTTAAAATAGGGGGTTTTTCTTGTCATCTTAGGTGAGAAATTGTTCTTTCAAAACCTGTGGTGGCAACATGCAGCTCCACCTTAATAAATTTCAAAATGCTTGTCAGCACAATTAGATATCTGTCGGTTAAGTATCTCCAGCAGATTTCATCAATTTTGGTGCAGTTATTCCGGAGCTATATGATTTATTACGACACTTCCGATGTGCAAATGAGCTATTTATTAACTTGACACTTCTCAATGTTAAACTTGTCAGTACAATAAGGTATCTATCAGATAAATATTAGTTGCTGTTATCATTAAATTTGGTGTAGGAATTTCGAGGAGTTATATCACTAATAACAAACGTTCATTATATATGCAAATTGGCATATAATTATCATCATTGAAAAGTTTAATGAAATTTTGTGCAATATTTCTTGATATATGTCATCATTGTCAATACTGTCTCCATAGGAACCATTATAAACACTATATGGAAAATAATGTTTCATAACATCATTAAAATGCAAGCCACATCAATCAAAACCTAAGCAGTAGTTCCATTAGCATATGGTACCTGGCTACGTTCTTGAGTTACCGTGTAAAGAGAGCGACAACACACACACAGACAAAAAGAAATGGGTACGATATTAGCTCGCGTGTGTGAACATATGTGATGATAATCAATAAAATATTTAGCTGATAAGGCTACCTGTATAAATAATGATGCATATAAATTTGAAATGCTACTGTACTTATTTAACCTTACGTGGGTGAAATAATTTCTGTTTTTATGCACACTCTTATCGTCATTTTCTGATTTCGATATTGAGTGTTAGTTCACGGTTTTAACAAACTAAGCAAAGTACCCTTCTTTCAGGTGCAATTGCAGATTACCAATATTGCTACTAAAACAGCTTCATAGGTCTTTCATCCTCTGTTTCAGCAACACACTTTGATCTTTGTCAATTTTCATGCTGTGATAGGTATAACAGAAACCAATGTGTTTAGCCGTCATATTTCAAATTTTAAGTACTTCAAACGGAGACATGATCATATCATCTCCTCGTAACTCAAGGGTGAAATTACATGCGCAAATCTTCAGATGAATTGAGTTTTCATTTATTTATACTGATTAGATTATGTATTTATCTGAAACACAATTATTCGCAACCACTTTTTCAAATGTCATCAAGTTTAAATATTATTGCAAAATTGGAATATGTAACTTGCTAAATTAAGGGCTTATCTGTTAAATAGAAACCTAACCCTACTTTAACCATACCTTTGTCAGAACAATCTTCCTCATCGCTGTTATCTAGGCAGTCTTTTTTCATGTCACATCTCTGATGAGCATCAATGCACTTCCCATTGTTGCACAGGAATGCCCCGTCGGTTCCGTTACAACCACTGAAATCTGTAATAGCACATGAGAGGTTAATAAAGTGTGTTTACATTTCAGTTACCTATTTTCATAATCTTATGTTAAAAATGATTCATCGTCAAAAGAGTCGTTTACATTTGAAACAAAAGTTTCTTTGGACTCGTATACCACTATCATATTGAATGGATGATATACTATGGATAACTATTTCTTAGCCTTAAATCAGATACCCACCTAATAAGGAGGAGCAAGGCCAACGGTCATGCTGTGGTATTTTGAAAAATGCCAGTCGACTGCTGACTGGTCCTTTTAGTAACTTGATTTGGCAAAAATATATCCATTGTATTTACTGAGTTAACAAAAACAGGTAAAAGCTAATGAGGGAATAAAGGAGGCAATGAATCTCGCATAGACTTGCACATAAATTATGCAATACATCACATGAAGCACAGTCAATTAATGACGCGGCACAAAGCGCCCATCACAAAGTCATTTTGAAACTTAGGAATATCTCAATAATACAATAGAAAAAATGTGCCATGGATCTTGTACTAGTTTTGCAAGATAAAACTGATCATGTGAGTGACAACCGCTGTTTAATTGAGTGTCAAAAGAGGAACCGAACAACAGACCAGCATTATTGTTGATATGAATATTACGACTTCAGACTAAATCATGAATGGAAAGTAGTCTCAGATTTATAGGAAATAAAGATCAAAGGAATATAATTTGGCACTTGTGAAGTCAAGGGCACTTTTATAGTCTTATCACATGTCAAGAAGATAAGTGTTCTTTGAATAGAAATCAGCATGGAATGTTTAAATGTTTGACAGCCAAAAATAAGTATTTTCAGTTTATCGATCTTCACATACGGCATTTTGCTGCTGTCGAAATCAGCCGACCACGTATCAGTGACTCTCTAATGCAGACGATATGATTATAGTTATATCAAAACCAACTCTCCTGTAACTTTCATGGATAAACTCAAAAGAAAAATGGATAAGAAATAAAATAATGAACGAATTAGAAAACAGACAAATATAATGAAATATTAAAATTAAATGAATTAATAGGGTTTTTGTTCATTGATTTTTATCGATCCTGCATTTGCATGTTACAAATCAACTCCTTCGAACACGTTTAATAGTGTGCACATAACAAACTTATTTTCACGCAAAAAGCAATCTCATGAATGCATTTGTAACACGAATACATTCTTTTGATAAATATAATTTAAATTTATATTTTCAACTTTGATAACATCCAACGTAAGACAAAGTTGTCTTTGACTCACCACAGTGCAACTCATCTGATCCATCTATGCAGTCCATTTGATAATCGCAATATTTAGACGAAGATAACACTTTTCCATTGTCGCAGCTGAACCAACTGCCGTGCAAGTATTCTGGAATAGTCAACATGCAAGTCTGCTAATGCCGGTGTAAGGTATGGTTTGTCTGTAATATCGTAAATCAATTATCACTAAGAAATGTATTGTTAATGCGTCATACACAACCATTGAAATACCACTTATAGGGATTATTTCCTGACTGCTAGGGTCAAATATGCAACGTACATGAAATATCGCAGACCAACATATCATTCAAAAATGTGAAAAATCGTAGATTACATGCTCGGGTGCAAGGAAAAGCCATACAGATATTTAAATTTCTCGTTATGTGTCTTAGGCCAATCAATGGGCAATTTGCGGTACAGTGCACGTAATCTCGTGTATCAAAATTAAAAATTGCCTATGTGGGGAGGTCTTGGGCAATCGTGATACTAGTTATACTAGTAACAGATGCTTTTTTGACAAAATGCGATGAGTAGTAAACGTTATTTATTTTGTTGTGATTAATAATACGATGGCTAAAAGCTATACATAATATAAACACATTGATACGAAATAAAACGTGATAATATTGACGACGACGAGGAGGAGGACGATAATGATGGTGCATGCAAATGAGAATGCAGCACGTCAACGGTAATGATGATAGATATTTACCACATTCAGTTATATTCAAGGGACTGTCCCTGCAAAACATGCTCCCATCACATACATCAGTAATGTGAAGGCACTCTCCACTTGAACACTGGTGCATATTAAGAGGACATGTACTGTTACCTGTAATGAATGAAAGAACTATTGCTTATTAGGATTCAGGTTGCACATCAAGTCTTCAATACCTTTATATAAACCATGAAATGTTTCTTTATTTGACGTCATGTACACGAGTGCTTTTCGCGGAGCCGTACAACTTCGAGCCGAACTGTATACGATTGTACGATGGCGTACAGCAAAGAAAAATTTCACGGCATTATATTTATATCGTGAACAGTCCCTGATCTCTACGTAAGATGAAATATGAGAAACTTATTTCGTCAGGCAGCAAAGGTATTCCGTCGAGTAGAGTTTTTATGGGCTGGATTACTTTTTTATGATTTCATGTATGCGCATTTTAATTACCCAAATCTAATCAAGTACATTAAAATGAATGATCAAACGTCTGTAAATACACAGATTTAGCTAGATTTTATTGTAAAGACATTATTTATAGTATCGTAATGGACTCCCAAGTATAGTGAATCAGCCTTTGATGAATCAAAAATGCAAATGTCGTGTACACACATGTACTTTTACCTCCAACTTTAAGCAAAAAACACATTTACATAAATTATTGAATAAATCTACATTTACAGATGTAGCCTGTTACAATGATTATAGGTGAAATTTTTTTCTCGTTTGCCAAATAGATTCCAATGTATTATGATACGACTTTTTTGGAGAAGCACTTTTTCGGCCACATCTTGCCTTCTTACAGTTGCGATAGTTGCGCAAAAATTTATGCCCCTCCCCAAAGGCAAGCGTGAAATTCTATGACCCTTCAACAATGCTTGCAAAAAAAAATGGCGACCCATTCAAAAAAAAACAAACATCGGCCCTAACCCCCTGTTATATCTGCCCTGTCCATTATTGAACTGGTTTACGGCGCAATTTACAATTAGCTCTTGCTTGTCAGTCTCCGAGAATTCAAAATGATTGCTGAACGCTGTAGGAAACTGGACGCGTATTTTCCTCCATACCAAATCATCTATTTTAGTGGCTCTTAATTACCCCACTTGACGGAATAGCTCAGTAATGTATTCGTCGAGTTCTTCTTAACGTATTTGCGCCATTTTGCCGTGTTTTCAGCTCAGTTTTCTGCTCAGCAGCGAACGTTGGACACACCTTACCGACTGACATGCGCCGAAAATGTCCTCATGTTCCCATTTTTCCCAATCGTTCGTCGCTTAAGTTACCGTCTATTGCTCAGCAGGTTTATAGGATATTATTTTAATTTATGTTCAAGAACTTGATAATTACCAAACCTGTCAAATTTTCAGGGGCCATTCTAACACATCTTATCACAAACATTCATCGCTTTATTGTCCTAAAAATGTGTACGCAAATCACTCGGCTTGGAACTATTCAGGTGAATGCGTTCGAAGCCCCACAGCGGTGAGACGAACGGTATACTATACAAAAAAGAGTTCCGGTCGATGGTGTACAGCAGGGGTATTCCGGATTTTCTATCTGTCCTTTCCCTACTTCACACAGGTGGCGATTCGGGCCTGTTCATGTGATAATATTCGTTAGGACTAATTAGTCCACTTTCTTGCATTGGAGCTACATTAGCTGCAGATGTATCATGATATTCAATACCACAGTTGCATAGGCGATGTAAGCTAAAATGCTTACAGAAGTAACAGGCGATTGAGCTCTTTTGGAGAAACAGAGTGACCAGGCATTGGCGAAGAGACACTCCTCCCAGATTAATCAAAGAACTGCTCTCTCACTCTTTTAACAGTGTATGATTGTTGAGTACCGTAAATCAGCCGACGGAAAGAATATGTGGTACAATCATTGTTATTTGCACACAATAAAACTATGGATCATACGGCTAGTTTCAATAGGGTTCGAACCCACAACATACGGCAACAGAGAGAACCGCTCGGCTAAATCTCCATTCCGTTTGCATGCGTGCATTTTGCGTTTACTAATCGGAATATCCTCAACTGCCTTGTAAACATCATAATCATTGAATGACTCTTTAATTTTTCGAAGGCAAGTATATAACATACATCTTTCCTTTTGGCATATCGAAAGTAATGTTATTCTTCGGAATTTGTAATTTCGGGTCTTTTTTAGTTAATGTTCAAACAAAACAGTAAGTTATAAAAGTGCCTGAATTTACTTTTAGCCTTAACATAAATCAACAATTGTAACAATATAGCTGTGAATTACGACACTATACAATGCAACTCACCACGTTTTAATGAATCAGTTATTTCAGCACGAGTTTCATTTGCATCTGATAGTAAAATAAAATGTTACATCATTTTAAAAAATACGACGTAAGAGAGAGTATGCAAAAAAAGACGGAATGGTTATATATCTGCAAAATTTGCAGTATTTAAAGTTCTGATGGCTGCATGAAAAACAACGCGTGTGTTCATGTCATATCAATTTGCTAATTGCAACACTATGGTTTCAAATAATGAAGTGTCATGTTGACTGGCCGATAAAAAGACACATCATCTCGTGTACCGGTCCCATGACTGAAAGTCGGCAAAACATTTAAAAATCAAATTCTCTTCTAACGTATTTCTTTATATCGTAGACCTGTCTTCAAACCTAATACAAAACCATGCAACAGGGCATACAATTTAATTTTCTCTTATGTGTAATCTGGACATGACCCTTATATCTTTAAATTCACATACCTCTATGCGGTTTTAAGGAAGATGATCTCTTGCATATGAATCGATTGGTAAGATTTGAGTTGCAGCTTACGTCATACCAATGATTAGTCGAATGAAGATTGGTTAAATAAATAGCAACACAGTTTTGATGGACACTACCGTCCGGCTGTGGACTAGAGTTCAGGAACATGGTATCAAAATTAACAACGTATAATTTGAACGTCATGAAAAAAAGCAGCAACAAATTATCTAGGAGCAGAAAAGGCACTATGGAAGACCGGTCACGACATGCGACATGCGAGATTTTTTAAACTGCAACCTGGGAGTTCTTAAACTGAGACATGCGAGTTCTTAAACTGCGACATGCGAGTTGCAAAACTCATATGGCGTTTAAATACATGTCATTTCGTTCTCCTCCTAACGATGGATTACAGAGGTAGAGACGAGCTTATTTCTGCATACTTCTACAATGGATACACCCTGGGAGAAATAGCGGCCACGTTAGGACTCCGACATGTATGGAAGACCTGCGTCTTTAACTGTGATCTGCGACCTGACCCTAACCCTAACCCTACCCTAACGCTAACTAACCCTAAGTTATGCCGTTACAATTTTTCTGTCCCTTGGCCTAACCTCCAGGGTTGAGAGCGAAGTAAGGCTTTTTACGAGAGAAAACCTAACCCCTAACCCTAACCCTAACCCTAACCCCTACCCTAACCCTAATCCTAACCCTAACCTAACCCTAACCGCAGATCGCAGTTTTAAAAACTTGCATGTCGCATGTCGTGACCGGTCTTCCATAGAAAAGGCAATTTGGCATTGTCATCTTTTCCGTAACAGTAACATATTTCGTATGATGGCTACGCTTGTGTTATATTTTTAAAGGCCGGCAGCCTATTTTAAACCGTAGATAACATTACAAACTATATTTTCTTACGCTGAGCTTCTGCTATTTTTGATCAGTATAGTTGGTCGTTAAGACAACAGCCCTTTGACAAAAATAACAAACACTGCAATAACTACCAGAAAAAAAATACCAATGAATCAATACATCTATCTACATTATTCAATATAGGTGTCCATTAACACTGAACATAGACATACGTAGATAGATAGATAGATAGACAGACAGATAGATAGATAGATAGATAGATAGATAAATAGATAGATAGATAGATAGATAGATAGATAGATAGATAGATAGATAGATAGATAGATAGATAGATAGATAGATAGATAGATAGATCAGTACATCAGTACATTTATACATCTATACATCTATACATACATCTATACATACATCTATACATACATCTATACATACATCTATACATACATACATACATACATACATACATACATACATACATACATACATACATACATACATACATACATACATACATACATACATACATACATACATACATACATACATACATACATACATACATACATACATACTGACATACATACTGACATACATACTGACATACATACATACTGACATACATACTGACATACATACTGACCTGCTAACCTACATTATCCTTCTCTTATACATACCCTGTGGTACTCCAGTCAGAATACATGAAATGACTACCATCAGTCCAAGTATACATCCCCTCGGACACCGTATCAGATAATCCTGAGATACAAAGGTAAGAATTTGGTAGAATGTTTCTCGGGGACAGATATTCTGACTCTCAAACCTATATGCCACGTGTATGTGTTCATTTTAAAGCCGTTTGTGTAAGAGAGCCTTTCACCAGCATACATGTTCTAAATAAGATTATTTTATTTTTCTCCGTGGAGTAAAACGAGAGATTTCGGCCATTTTGAACTGTACATATCGGTAAATCTTCGGTTATTTGCTTCTCCAGTACCAAATTTGCAAGGTGACCCCGATTTTATTCCTGATTTTGAAAGTATGAATAAAATATTCCATAATGAAAAGTCTCAGTAAAGGTTTGTCTTTCATTTTCGAGGCGTTTACTACATTAACATAATTTTTAAGTGATAAATCTTCTGGTGATAGCACATTTAGAGAAATCATTTGTTATTCAATGGGGTTGATATATGAAACAAAATAATGGCAAGAATACACATGACCTAATTGAGGAACGATTCGACATAAAGTAAGAAATTAGCATGACTGTTCTGTATATTTATTGATGATAGAATGTATTCGATTTTTTGGAAGAAATCATTAATAGGTTGACGCAGTTCTTTAAACACGGGTCAGGAAACAGCACCTTTCAGAATGAATGCAAAATTTACTTGTCCCGTACGTTTGAAATTAAAATTAACAAGATTCTAAGAAACACACGAATATTTACAAAACGTCTGAGACTCTTGCCGTTTTTGTATGTCATAACAATGCTAAACATGAAAAGGTTACCAATTAGGGCAACGAAGAAGTCGGAAATTTGTGCTTTGTGAAATTTGCTGCTTTTACGCTTTGGGTTTTTCTGTAAAATGCATAATTTTTTACGGCATTCGCCGATAATCATAACTATATATGGTTACCAGCAAATTTAAACCACGGCAACCGGTTGTATACTGATAGTGCAATTCTTGTCTGTAGAGTATCCCCGTCGATGGGATAAAATTTCAGAATAGTGAACTTTGTGTTCAACATATAGTTGAGATGGATCGACGGCAAACTCGAAGACAGCGCAATAACGATTTGAGATTCGCATGAATATAAAGTGCGTAAATTATTTTTACCTCCAACCAAGTTGAAACAGTCAAATTTCGACGAATAAATGGATGTGTACATCAAGAAAGGCAATCTAGTTTTAGTGCTTGTCCTTTCCGGCAGATGGCATGGCTCTTAATGTCATAGTCTTTTGATTAGATATAACAGCGGAACGAATTGAGCTCACCAAATGTGGTTGGAAAGGCTATTTTTGCACCAATTCTTTTCTCAGAGTTATTGTCAAGTTTCAAGTGTTAGAATCAAGAAATTTAGTTCAAATTTTCAGGATAACTCCCTTAGTTAATATTTTCTCAAAAAATATAAAAATTGTATAGTTGCAGCCATTATTTTGAAATATGACACCAGTAAATACTAAAATTTAATTTTTCATATTTTTTACATATTTGAATTTAATAATAATTGGATAGTATTAATATTACCAAATTAGTTATAAATATGTCGACACTATTTATTGCAAGATTTGTACGGCAGGAATTGTGAATAAAATTTGTTTTTACGATTTTACATGGGTTTATATATCAAAAAATTATTAAAAATTCTTTCAAATTTCAAAATGTGATTTTTCAAAAAGTACTTCAAATACAGAAAAATTGTGCCGTACAAATTTTATCTGTAACCTTGTTAATAGGCTGTAAAAATTCCATTTCCATATCTCATTTCAAAGTTGGATTAAATTGGTATACAATTATGTAGGAAAACTGTTATTCTGTCAAAAATGTTGAAAACAAGCCATATTTGCACCCCTCTTTTGAAGTCATAGAGCATTTTATTTGTTAATCTCACTTTTGACACCTTTTGACACTCAAAGAATCTAAAAATGCATTTACAATAGCAGTCACTCACTCTGAATGCCAGCACCGCCTTTTCAAACTTTCCTGAAAAACAGCAAATAATGACTTTCCCTTTTCAAACATTTTATTAAAAGCTAGGGGACCTCTGCCATAGTTAATACACTAAGGACTCCCCAACTTCTTCTTATTTGGTCAGTTTTTCAGAAGTTTTAACAGGCTATAACTCTGCAATGCCTTTGTGCCCATTATTCCACAGAGAATGTTGACTACTTATATATTTTAATAGTTTTGTTGAAATTTATAACTGACGCTCTAGCCTTTCCAACCACCTTAACTAGAAGCCGTAGAAATTTAAAATTTCATTGAGACTTTTCGTGTTCACTCGATCAGGAAAGCACATCTGTCAGGAGGCACATCTGTCAGATAATTTTTAATGGGAATGTGCGGGATTTGCACGCAAGTATGGTAAGAATAAGTCGCATAAAATCTCAAAAGTATCGAAACGCTCAGAGGCTTTTGTATTCAAAATGAATCTCAGACAAAAATTGCCATTTTTTTAGTCGTAATAGTTATATGTGACCTCTTAATATGATTGATTATATTGGTCAGCGATAAATATGTCTTTCTTTTGTGCCATTTCGATGAACATAAGGGACGATAGCAATAAATTTTGATGCTCACCTATGTACACAAACGTCTTTGTAACTCCAGAAACCATGTGGTGTACAACATTGGCTTCCTTTCTAGTTACAATACTCGATAATATAGCCTCGTATTTCAGACAATGTAAATTGGCTTCTGTCCACGTCAAAGTGAAATCGTGCGTAAATACTCTGTAGCACTTATAATCAAAGAAAATCCATCCTTTTGGACAGTTTTCATCTAATAAGAGAAAAATGGGTATCTGAATTTGTTCCATACATGATAAGTATGAAAGCCGTGATAACGATTGTATGGTTATGGTGATGATAATTGTAAAAATGACGAACTACGAAGAACAACCTAACTACAGCAGAAAATTTACGACCTTTCTAAGAGGTGTGCAAACCAGGCTCAATCTCCATCTCTTCAGGGGGTGGATAAACCACTGATCGAACTTGTTGTCGCAAAAATTCATAAATGTATGGGTTCTTTGAAGCACATGCGCTTGCTTAAACGCCGTAGCATTACATTGCATACAAAATGAAACATGTCAAGCAAAGTAGATTGTACATACCGTTATTTAAATCTGATGGTAATGTATCCACTTTTCTGAACTCGTAGTTAGCCAGGAACCCATGACTGTTATCATCAATACCATCAGATGTGAAAAGAATCATCATTTGGCTGAAGTCAGAAAGAATTTCACCAAATGGTGGCTTGGCATTACAGATACGCTGCCGACTAGTGATGGTCGACATGTCACGACTCTGTATCTCGACATGGTCTGCGAGACAATCCTCTGACGAACGTCCGACGTCGAATTCAGTGAACGCGATGCTCACGTAACTACTGTTATCAGCCTTTAAGAGCCACGAGCAAAGCAACATGTCCTGATATGGTAGGGGAAAGTCTAGTGTTGAAATAGTACCAGTCTTGTGCGTCGAACATACCATCGGGTTTAGGCATACCCTCGATACGTCTTGGCAATTCAACACTTCTAGAATAATGGAAGCATCTATCGTTCAGTATTTTTTCCATGCAAAAATATAAATGATAATTAGAAAATAAAGTAAAATTCCACAATTATAGAAAACACTTCCTGATAATTAAGGATAGTAAAGATCTTCTAAGTACAGCTGGGAGGGGTAGAATAACTGATTATAGACGAGCGTGAAAAACATTAAATATTTAAATGACAATCATTGAGCTTGATTATGATCAATATTGAAGGTAGATGCCAAAAATGTGAAAAAATAGTATCTATCTATGGGTCATCATGGTTTAGACATCCCAACTTTTTTGACTAAAATACAACAATATTTAGATAAAATTGCAGGTTAATGTGCCATGTATGTAGTAGAACATGTAGTATTTAAGTTAGCTACATGCAAAATATACACTTTCTCTCAGTGAAAGAAGTCCCAAAATATATTTTCTTAAAGTCCTGATATTCGGACATTCGACCGTGCACAATACAGTATTGAAATTACCGCCTTTCAAAAAGATGTAGTATTCCCAAGTTAACGACTCGGAAATTATTGCGCCATCTTTCCAGTGAGGAAGTCGCCCAAACAGACATTCTTGATTGTAGCTGTTGTAGAGCATGTAGCTACATTGGTTTTCGTAGACGTTGACGCAGATTCTCTCGCACTCCTCTCGTGTTATTCCTTCACTTGTGTAGACATTCTTTGGGTAGAAATAGCGGGAGCTTTTGTAGGCCCTATGTAACAAAATGCCTGCAATTTAAAAGGGGAACACAATCTTGTTTAATAAAATTACATGACATAATTTCACTGCACGAATCATGTAGTATGGGGAAACAGTGTAAAGTATACTACGCTTCATTCTACGTAAGTTTGACTCAAGTTTATAAGGAAAAGTATTTTACGACTCCTCCACGATCTCCCACATTGTAACGTTAAGTGTTCAAGGATAGAACACCAATTAAACGCCTTTTTGTAACACTTTTTGTACGCGTCTGGATTTCTGAAATTTAACACCACGAGTTCAACCAACGTTCAATTTTTGAACAAACGTGTGCAGATTCAGAACACTACGTGTTCATCAGACGTTATATTTAACACCATGCACACGAAATGTGTCCGAACTTGAACGCATTTACGCGTTCAAAGGGCTGTAACACTTTTTGAACGCATGGACGCCGTTCAGCAATAAGTGTGTTGAAAGCTAGAACATATGATGCGCTCTTTTGAACACCTTTAAATTTGGGTGTTCAAGCCTTGAAATAACAATACAGACTACTGGTATTCAGTAAAATTATTTTATTCTTAAACTAAACAAAAAAAAATTCTTGAGTAAAATACAATCACTTAGTGTAAAATGGGCAAATAAACATGGCCACTTTGTAAAGTCTGTGAGAGTAAAATACCAACGGTGTTAACACCTTCCATTTTTTCAGATGGTTTCTTTAAGACATTTCCTCTTCTATACACAATTGTAAATTTTGAAAATAAAGTTAGTCAAGGCTTCTCTGATGAACATTGTACACAGTTGTCCACACTAAAGTAAACACAACATGTCAAGTTTTCAAAGTGTCACAGTAAGGCACAACATGTAGAAAGTTAGCAGTGTAAAACCTACTTCCTTGTCCAACAAAGTCCTTCATAAACAAAAAGGTTTGTTTGTGTGTAATATCTTGAAATAAACCCAGAAATAAATCAAAGGCAACCCAAAAAACTACTCAAAAATTAAAAATTAAAAACATATTAAGTAATTTTGACTTCGTTTCATTAGTTTTGATCTGTGTATCAAAAATTATTTGCTGTTGAACCTGAAAATTTCAGTCCCTACTGAAATTTACTTGTGAAAGGAAACTGCCGTCTGAAACCAATGACAACAAACAAAATATTAGCCATTTTCTCACCAATGTAGGAGTACAACAACCGACCCAGCGGTCGAAAGAGCTCGCTCTAGTTTATAGAGAATCTTTGACAGCTCACTTAAGGATGGCCTGACCAAAAGATGGGAAAATAGCAGTAAAAATACACAATTGAAGACTTCATAACAATATTAACATGTCTAACTAAAATAATAACTAAGATCCTGTGTAGCAAATACCAAAGCTATCAAACGAGTAATTGTTGAGATACAAGGGTTTTTTTTATCAAAAATTGTAAAAGTTGCCCCAAAATAAAAAAAATTGCAGATTTTATCAAAATTGAATATATCACATTCTGATAATCCCTTATGTCTTGAAACGTCTGAAATGTCTTGAATGTCTTAAAAATACCAATTTGCTTATTTCTGCATGATTTGAACAATCTGAAAAAGGCTATCAGTAGATACCTAAGTATGTCCTACATATCAAACCTGCTTTATTAGCAGTTTTGAAGATTTTTAAATATTTTTTGACCAAAAATGGCAAAAATTACCATGAAAATGAAAATTTGAATATTTCATCACAACTAGCACAAATTTGACTAAGGTCATTCTTAGGGACATGTTTACCAAATATTGAAGACGTCGAACCACCAGTAAAGGAAAAGAAGATTTTTGCCAAAAATAGCAAAATTAGCCTCAAAAATATAAATTTGCATATTTCTTCATAATTTGAACATATGTGATTGGGTAATCCCTAGGGACCTGTTATCCAACTATTAAAGGAATCGTACTGGCTGTTTTGAAGAAAAAGCTTGGGATGTACAAAGTTGAGGACGATGCCACACATCCACCTATTTAGGCTCCACGTCGCTGACAGCAAAGCTAAAAACAGTTGCTAGGAAGAAGAGACCAGTTGAACTACAATACGAAATACTTGAAGATTTAGTAGCATGCTATGATAAATGTTTGTGGAGCATAAGCTTTCAAGGACGTGAAGCCTCCTTCATCAGATGTATGGGGGACTGAAGAATTGAAGCAAAAGGTAACAGAAGATTCAGAACGAAAATTTCAGAAAGTTAAGTAATTCATAGTGGACATTAATTCTGAATTATCTGTTGCTTTCAGCTTTAATTTTTCATTCCACCCTTGCATCTGATAAGGGAGACAACACGTCTGTGACAGCTTCTTCTCCAGCAACATTTAGTCGATCATAGCGTGCTACCAAAGCTTAGATTACTTCAAAACAAAAATACGGAAACTTATCAGAATTCAGTTACTGACCCTTGAAAGTTTAAATCTACATAAGGGATGAACTGAGGTTGTCAAACTTGTTTCAAGACAGCAACCTGTACACCTATCTTCTTCATTAGATTCCGTAACAACTCTTCGATTTCAAGTTTAATCCAACTTTTCACATCCTGAAATAATGCAACAATAGGTAATATGGCGAGATGACACTTTAAATTAAGGACAAGGGGGCTGATAGGGTTAAAGAAGGAGACTTTCATACAGAGCCTCTTTTCAGTACGGTTACAAAATACTTGCTTCTTATTGTCATCAACTGATACGAATAAAAAAGCCAACTCTTATACACTGGATCAATACAGTGTATACTCTGCGATGTTTAACTAATGTGTTACATGTGATTGTGCCTACAAAAAACGCATTGGTTACCTGTGATTATTTTTATTTTATTTATTTTATTTTATTTTTTTATTTACACTTTTACTGAGCGGCCGAGTTACTGAAATAGTAATTTTCATCGGGGCTCATACAATTTTCGAAAAAAGGAAAAAAATACATCTGTCAATACAAGAAAGCAAAAGTATACTAAAGGGGAACATTTCTTTTAACATATTCTTTCAGTTTACATTTGAATGTGTACAGACTAGTCAAATTTTTCACTTCACTCGGTAATGAATTCCAAACTTTCGTGGCACGGAAATGAAAACTACGTTGTCCAGTGCCTAAAACACATCTTGGTACATGACAATTCTCACGTGCAGTAGAGCGTGTAAAATAATCATGAACATTACTTTGTGGAGTAAATAAATTAGATAAATATTGTGGAGCATAACCATTTACATTTGAAACTTAAAAGTGCCATGAAATAAAAAATTCTCTGTCTAATCGACATAACGTTGAATGTAGAAAATAAAGCATCTGAGGGAAAATCAATTGACAACTCAAAAGTGTGCGTAACGCCCGTTTTTGAAGAGTATAAACTTTGTCAAGATTAGTTGCCGTTGCATTACCCCAAACAACACAACAATAATCTAAAGTACTCTGTATGAGACCATGATATAAGATAATACGACTATCAAAAGGGATATATCGACGTAATCTGCGCAGTAAACCAATTCGTTGACTAAGTTTTTTGCATAAATTACCTATATGGACGTTCCATGATAACGTTTCATCAAGTGTTACCCCTAAAATTCCACCACATTGTACTTGAGGAATAAAAGTGTCAGCAACCTGTACAGATAATGAACTGTGAGTTTCATTCAGACGACTGCGCTTAGAATGGGTTGTAATCAGAAGGCATTTCGATTTCCTGGCATTAATTCGCATATGATTCGTAGTAATCCAATTTGAAATAGGAGTGATATCTTTTCGTATTGCATCGTTAACATCACTAATGCATTTACCCTTTGCTAACATTGTTTGGTCATCTGCATACATATGTAAAGTAGAAGAATCAACGAATAAAGACATGTCGTTCATAAAAATCATGAATAAAAGAGGGCCTAAAATTGAGCCTTGTGGAACGCCTACTGTAACATCATGTCTAACAGAAATACTACCCATGTAGTCAACAACTTGCTGGCGATTTGCCAGATAAGAGTTAAACCAGTTAACAGTACATTCAGACAATCCGTACAAAGATAGCTTTTTCAATAAAAGGTCATGATCAATAAGGTCAAAGGCCTTGGACAAGTCAAGTAGAATCACGCCATTAAGAAACCCATTATCAATATTTTTCAAAATTTCATCAGTTAAACGGATTAATGCCGTTTGACAGGAGTAGTTCTTTCTGAAACCAGATTGCGTGTCAAAAAGCAAATTAGCAGTAGAAAAGTACCCAAACAATGCATTGTGGACATGTCTTTCCAGTATTTTTGAAAGGGCAGGCAAGATAGAAATAGGACGATAGTTTAAACATGTCACAAATATTGCCTGTCCCTTTATAAAGGGGAACAACCCTTGCACACTTAAAAACATTTGGAAAAGTACAATGCTGTAGACTCATATTGAACATGTGAGTGAGACGATTTGAAATTACTGAAGCACCAATTTTTAAAAGCTTGTGATTGACATTATCAATACCTGTAGATTTCGCTTGCAACAATGACAAATAAACAAAATCGTATGTAATAGGAGGAATCTTAAAAGTGGGTAAATCAACCAATACACCATGAACAAAGTTTTGTAATCTTTCAAGATTCACAGAATCAATGAGATTGTCTGTATTCTGAGTTAGGCCAACAAAATGACTATTAAACGCATTTGCAATCTCAGAATTGTTATCATAACGTACATGTTCTGATGTGAAAGTAGGGTTCTTATAATTATTTGAATTCGTCAAATTGTTATAGACACGCCAAAGCGTAGCAGCATTTGAGTTTTCAACAATAATACTCCTGAAGTAATGCAGTTTCGATCGCATAATAAGATGTACAACTTTGTTGCGATTGCTTCTATATTCACTCCAAAGATTGTCAGTTGAACCTAATCTAGCACGCTTGAGACAAAGGTCACGCCTTTTCATAGCGTTTAAAATGTCATTATTTAACCACTTAGGTTGTCTGAAACGTTTAACACGTCTATTTATAACAGGACAATGTGAGTCACAAATATTGTTAAAAATTGAGATCCAAACAGCGAAAGCAAGATTGACGTCATTAATATTATCCAGCAAATACCAAGGGGCATTACGCAAATCACTGATAAACTTATCCTCAGAAAAAGATTTAAAAGATCTGTACTTTACAGAGATACGAGAACCAGACTTTCTAAGTCCAACATTCAATTTACGGCTGGTAAGGACTGGAAAATGATCCGATAGACCAATCTTACAAATACTAGTGTTATAAAAATGTTCACGATTTGAAACATAAATGTGATCAAGACACGACTCTGAAGCAGGGCGGGTAATCCCGTCAACAAGTTGATCCATGTTAAACAGAAGACATGACTGGTAAAGTAAATGTTTAATACCTTGATTAGAAAGAAGATCGACATTAAAGTCGCCACACACTACCATTTCCTTCCCCTCAAGAAAAGCCTGCTCAAAATTACTTATTATAGCAAGATCTACAGTATGAGTAGTGTCAGGTGGCCGGTAAACTGCAGCCAAAAGAAAAGATCTACACTTGAAAGGCTTAATTTCTATCCACATTATTTCAAGGTTATCGCATTCAAGGTCATTACGTCTTGTGTAAGACAGATTAGACCTGATGTATGAGGCAATGCCTCCACCTGATCTGTGCGATCTGTCTTTTCGTTCCAAATTAAAATCATCAATGCTGAGCTCAGAATTGGAGAAATTATCATTTAAAAAGGTTTCAACCAGACACAAGATATCAATAGAAAAAATCTCTAAATTATGATTGAAATTCAGCAAATGTCTGAGTTGTTCAATTTTGTTCGTGATATGTTGAATGTTCCATGAACAGATCGTCAGGGCATTGCGTTTATGACGAATGGTCCTTTGTCTTGAACCGGCATGATCTTCCTTGCCAACGATCTAGTCGCGACGCGAGGTACAGGATTTCTGCTTATGACCGGATTGTCCGCAGTTCCAACATCGGATAGCAACTCCGTGCCGACAAACTCGTTGGATATGACCCTCTTCGCCACACAAATAACATCTAATAATATGTGGTCTCGTATTGTCCGATATTTGCCGGTCGTTGTTATTGTATACATGGGTACGCGGGCGATAGTTATCTTTCGATCGTTGTGCATATCGAGGATACGGTCGAGATTCTTGTCTCATTCCATAATCGTTAAATTGGTTCTTGTCACGGAACCAACCTCTTCTATCAGACATTCCTGGATTAGCACTATTTGTTCTATATTGGCGTTTCGATGCATGGTAGAATTGCGGCGAGTTACGATTCGTGGGCTTTCGACGAGTCATGA
The DNA here is from genome assembly GCF_041260155.1 of Ptychodera flava. Taxonomy (NCBI): domain Eukaryota; kingdom Metazoa; phylum Hemichordata; class Enteropneusta; family Ptychoderidae; genus Ptychodera; species Ptychodera flava. Next base: position 33,879,251 of record NC_091930.1, read on the forward strand.
AGAGTGAAGTTAGGTTACCATTGTGTAATAGAACATCAACACCGGAGTATGATAGGTGAACACCATCACGAAAAAAGTGAGCGCACGATGGTATTATTTCGATATCGAAACGACAAATCATTGTCGATAAAACAACACCGCTCACGTTCACACAAAGCCGACAATGGTGGTTTACCTCGTCAATAATACATTGGATCTCTGGATCATCCATACGTGGACAGATGCTAAAACGGACACCTTACCGTTTGAAATCTGCTTAGCTTCCTTCAGCAATAACTTATAATCGGCCACAATGGATTCGGGGCGTTTTTTCATTTTACAATCATTTGTCCCGACTTCTATGATTATCTCGTGAGTCTGCATAACACCAGTATGAGTATAGAGTTCACGTAGATGTAAGCGTAGTTGATCTGTTGTAATGCCTGGTAGACAGACCACTTTGGAATTGGACGAAGCTTCTCCAATGTCACGAAAAATAGAATCGCCAATGAGCAAAGTGTGAACGCTTGGCGATAATGATGGACCAGTGTTATTGCTGGGGGCAGTATGCATTGATGATCCGGTATGTGTTCGAAGTTGATCACCTGTAGGCGGACTTGCAGTCTTCGTATGACGAGAGTCATTCAGCAATTCGTGTACATCTGCTGTCTTTTCTGGAGGTGTGAAAAAGCTGACTTTCTGTGACTGCATATTTTCACGGAGTCTCTTGCATTCATCTTGTAATCTTTCACATTTTTCTCTTAGATGACCGATTTCATTCATTCTGTCCACTAATTGCGTATTCAAATCAGCATTCGAAATTTGCAAAGTTCGTACTTCAAGTTTGACATCGTTTAGTTCGGAGGCAATGTTGTTGTTTTCTTTTCTCATTTCGGAAATGTTATCGATTAAAATTGCGATATTATGAGGTAGCGATCGGCATGCTGGGCATGGCCAGAAAAATCTATTCGCTTCTTCGTCTTGGATTTTAAGGCAGTCAAGATGGAACCATTGCCAGCACAAACTACATCTTATCATATCTCCTTCTCCAGACCGTTTATGTTTACAATATGAAACACAATGTTTTTCATCATCAAGAAGCTGTGGAGCATTACAAATTGGCTTCTTCGTCTTTTTCTTCGTTTTCTTCTTTTTCCTCCGCTCCTGATTCGGTGAGTTAGGTGAGGAATTATTTGAGATAGATGTAATGTCATTTGTAGCAATCAGCTTACTTGATAAGTACTTTATCGGTGTAGTCACAATTTTCGATAGAAGTGATTCTTCATGATTTTGGGACGCGTTACAAGTTTTCTGTAGCTTTGCTCTCCGATCAAGGACACGGTTGTTTAGAGCGTTACCAATATAATGGCATGTTGACTTCACTGCGTCGTCACTCAGAGCTGGCTGAAGTTCTTTCATCTCCTTCTCCATTTTGTGAACATACGGCCACTTGGAGAATGATTTGAGTTTTTCCACAGGGAGATTATCGATAATTTTTAAATACTTCAACTTAATTTCTTTACTGAGGGCGACCGACGTATTTTCTTCATGATTCTGGGTGAACGACGTGTTTTGTCCATCCATCATGGCCGTATTCAAATGTCAAGAACAATAGGCTTCAACTGCACATACGAAGACGGTCGACCGCGTCATAGAAAAATCACAAAATACTACCTTTAGACAGCAGTTGGAGAGTAGTTCATCACAGTAGGTAAAGATATTCCCTTCAGAAGCCGTTTGTTAAAGTCCATAACACTCTAACAGAACTGAAAAAGTATCTTGCACCGAAAAGTTCCAGAGCGAAGTGTTTGACGTCCGTCACATTCGTTACACATGCGTTATGTGATTACGCAACGATACTGTGCAAGGCGTATTGATCGCGCTCGGGTCAAGTGTAATCGCAACACTTCTGTGGCGATGACTCTTGACCCGAGTGCGATCGATGGGCCATGGCCAAAAGTACCGCTGAGTATTCACAGCTGAGGTTTGGTATACCAGCCGCTGAAAGAAAAAAAAAGGTTTCTTCACGTATTTTAGCTATTCCAAAGAACAATACCATAGATTCTAAAGGATAATAACACACATGCTTCAAAATATCACACCATTTAGTATTTTGGAGAGAAAACTCACCGTTTCAGGTCTTGCTTCCGCACGATCACGACTTCAGCGTGCGTTTACAAGAAAAATATCGACACTTCCGTTTTGATGCATCATGGGATAAGAAAAGACACCGAACTTGAACACCAAGTGTTTAGAAGTAGAACGCCTCTTGCACGCCGATGTTGAAATTAAAAGTTCATTGCAGTTTTCTGATTTTCTTTTTAAATTTCCAAAGTTTAAACCCGTAATAAACGTGTAAAATTATTTTGTATACTTTCTTTTTTAGAAAAAAAAACATGCTTTCAGCAATTATAGACCGGAATTTTTTCCACTTAGTGGGAAATTCGTAACATCAAAATCCGTGTACGTTTGCCGGACAGCGAGGCAGTAGTAAATTTAATATAATCATAGTAAAGTAAAGAACACTAAAGATTGTTAACTTTTTCACAGTATTGTAAACTTTCTGTAATGCTGCGTTTTTTGAACATTTGAATGAGATGGTTGTTAACATATCGTGTTCAAGTTTAGAACATCGTTGCTAATAATATGAATACTATTGTTAACAATATGAACACCAGCCGTTCAAATTTGAACACCGACAGCTACATACAGACGCGTCTAGCGTCCGCTACTTTTACAGTGTATCCCTTACACTTTCGCTAATTTAGACCAGCTACTTGTATCGCCAAAACATAGACAGTTTCACGAGTCAAATGTCACTTAGTCTGCACAACCTATCAAAGAATTTGATTGTCAAGTAGCTGCAGTGTGTACATGGAGAAATCAGAACCGTTTGTGTATGGCATGGTCATAATGAAAATGGTCTGTTAGTAGCAACAAATTTTCACATCGAAGAATGATCAAAATAATGTCAATTATAAAGCAGTCAGCAGAATCCTACATGACATCAAATAATAGAGTTTTTACTTACCTTCATCATGAGAGTATGAAGAAAAAAACAACACTTCTGTCCTCGGCTTCATAAAAGCTTCATCCGCTGTTTTAAATTTAATCATCACTCCATAAGCTGGTACAACAGGATGTATGGTATTCATATTTTCATCAGCTGTATACACCTTGAATTCAAAAATCGATAGATCTGTATTTTTTCAATTTAAGGAAAATAGACTATGATTTCCTAAGTGCCAACTGTGACAATACTGTGTTTCCAATCGGGTTCGAACTCACGACATACATAGTCTGTCACCTAGATAAAAAGCAACAGGCAGAACGTTTCGGCCAAATCCCGACTCTCAAAAAAAGTGGTTCAGTAACCGAGCTTAGTTATTACATTTTTTTCTGATGCGAAACCTCCACATAATAAACAACAATTCAGTCTCTAAACTATGTCCAGTTTTGTAAGCACTGTAATCTTCTATACGTTAGTGAGTTGAACGTGATTCGCGAAGAACGTGCCATAATTACATCGGTTTATTGTATGTTCTTCAGCCATAAAGGAACAGTGTTAATGTGTTAATGAACTCTGTCATAGTTGTGAGGAAAATACCTGTTTTAGTTGGTTTTGTAAATTGTCAAAGCATGTGCAAGGTTTTACAAGTTTCGAAAACTTCATATTGAAAGACGTAATAATTCTATCTCGCATATCAGCCTTCATAACTGAATTACTGAAATGTCACCGATTTGGAATAAAACTGCATCAAAATGTAATAATACAGATAAATTCACTTTAATGTGTAGCCTGTATAAGAGAATAATACACGTAAATTCACATGAGTCGAAATGAATAAAGGGCCCGCTGAATAAAAGCAATGGATTCTTGACTGTATTTGTCTGTGTATACACTATTCAGCTGAAATACAGGCAATGATACACACTGATATAGTAAGTATTATTGGATTTTCATGCAGTGTAACGAGTCGAGGGAGGTTTTCTCCCGGTTAAACAAGGTAAAAGTTGGGGTCTAGAGCTGCCATACACAATGGATGCACAGTAAATGTACTATTAAGCATGAAAACCCGTAATGGACATTTTGTATAACAATTTAAAGTTAATATATGTCTGAGCACGTGATAGTTTCTGATTTGAACAAGGCAGTATCTTGTGCTCAGGGAGCACAAGATACCTTTTCCTGAGCACGAGAAGAAACTTTCGGGTGAGCATGGCAAATTAAGGAAATAAGAATAATTACCTCGTGATCACGAGACATTTTCTTGTGAACATGACAATCTGTTATTTATTGACTAGGGAGCTAAATTCTACTTTGAGCAAGGTGTGGCATTAGTGACAACACACTTTAACTGCTATACATTTCATGCTTAGTGTGTTACTGATATTAAATGACATAAGACTGACATCAAATGTTTAATTACGGACAAAGGTTACATTTGAGTCCTGAGAATAAATTGATGGCAATCTTAATGATATATAATCTAGATTAATAGATTGATATCAGATCTGTATATTTATGTATATTGACGTATATGGAACATAGAAATATAAATTTTACTATAACCCAAACGGGATACGAACCCCCACACACTAACGGCAACATCGCCTAGCTGCTAGGCCTCACACAAAACCAGTCGGCCACTGCTTCCAACCCTAAAGAGTTGGTCACAGTAACCGACTTAGATGTTGCAATTCTGTGCGCGACCGAACAACACGGTGTGCGCGGAGCAGACGACGCACAGACACAGTACACACACATATAGTAATCGGAAAAGCACGAAGCTTTTTACTTTATAGAAGTAATGGTATACGTTACGTATACCTTTGTAGATGGAATATACAATTACGTGGATATACATAGCATATAGGCCTATATCTGTTACAGAACGAGAAGTATACGTGATGTATATCTGTGCACACCAACTGTAGACTGTACTTCTGCATTTTATTAGTATATGAACGTGTATACTCTACGTTTTGACAAATGTAGAGAGTCAGTAAATGTGTGTATATTGATGTATATCACGCATTTGGCTCATTGATTGTAGTAGATAATGTTGTAGGTATGGCTGCCTTGCCTGTTGTCTGAGCTGCAAAGCACGTTTTTCGTTTCCTCTATTTGTTCCTGTGTTTCTTGTAATTTAATATTCAGGATATGGCATAATTCATGTGTGCTGGATGATGTAATCACACACTCAGGCAATTTAAGGAAATGGCAATGTAAATGTTCGAATTTTTCTCTGAAATAATCGGTTTTTGGTTAAACGACTCTACAATTATACAATACGTTTCTGATCTCCCGTTTCGGATGCTACTTTTAAAGCCTATTGCAGAGGTCATTGACCTTTACGACACGGTTGTTAGAAATGGGTAATACCTACACATGTTCCTTTCGCCTAGTGACCAATAAGTCAAGGAATCATAAACAAAAACATAAAGTCTTAGTGATAATGAGGTAACAGTGTGAAGCGGTCAAATCACGCATGATGTCCACATGTACCGTAGATATGACGAGTTAACATTCCACGTGTATGTAAATAACAACTGTACAGATTGTATATAGGGGCTGTCTGAAGGAATACAAGTACAGAAGGGACAGCACCTGGCAATACAAAACATCCCAGTAAGAGAATTAGCAGTTTAATCTTTAAAGACTTTCAGCCACTATTCTTTTTCAGTCTCCCTACATCCCCTCGCAACCTATTGCCCGAGGGGCGACGGTGAGCTGTCATAAGCTTTTTAAGTAAGTGAAGTTTCAACAGTCTTATTTTTGTGAAAATTGAAAATTTGCACGTTGAATTTGAAATTTTGTTAATTTTGGGTAATGTGTTTCTCTTATTCAAAATTTTGCTCACTAGAAAGTTTTCACTTTTCCAGCTTCAAGGTGCTCGTTATCTTCAATCATCAATTAAAACATTTTGACTTAATATTACTCTAACCGCTCAAGCTCCGCGACGTGCATTTGCTCGTTTCAAATTATTTCTGTCAAAGTATACTCAGTATGTCAAGAAAGCAATATTTAACAAATGCAAATTAGTATTCATATATAGCAGTTTCTGTTTAATTACTTGTCTTTAGTGAAGCCCTAAGAGAAATATTTTCTCTTTATAGCAGTTTCGCCACATAAGATCAATTTGAATTCGTTCTTTGGAAATCTGTGATTCCACGGCGGCCGTATTGTTTGCGCCAATAAACTAAAGTTTCTAAAGCTGTCAGACAGCCAGCAACGGTATTTTTTGGATTGATGATCTTGACAAACAAAATCCATTTAAAAACATAGGAAGCTGAAGCAATGTTTAGGGAAGAATGGACTTGGCTTCCGTACTATGAATCGGGTTTATTAAAAATGTCTGAACACCCGAGGCATTTATTCGCTGTCCGTAAATAAAGATCACTCCCTAAAAGACTGGATAGGGGTACTGCTTCTGACAGGCCCTACTTCTTGTGACGCTGTGTTGTCAGCCGGTGAAATGAGCGAAACTTTCTGCTTCAGAATGACGGTATATTTTCTTCACCATACTGGCCCCCTGCGGCTGGTGTTTAATTCTTCCTGGCTATTTTTGAGTTCGAAGTTGCCGCTGTGATAACTTAAGTATACCTATCTCATTCAAAATGGTATGTGCTACACAAAATTTTTATATAATGAGATACGGTATGATCCCATTCAAGGGAAAATGATTCGCCATCCTTCCGGAGGGAGAATGATTCACCATATTTACTGTTTCGCTATAATCAAGCATCGAACCACGAGATCGACTGCAATCGCGGTAGGGGGTTACTCAAGAGGACGCCCCTACAAACCCACAGTACTGATAAATTGTCTTCACCTGCGGTGATTTTCCCAAATTATCATTTTGTCAGATAAGCACTGTTTGTCAGATACATGTCTTAAAAGCGGACATCATGATGAAAGTCAACACTGGGCAAAATGCTAGATACATGTTCAGTATATTTACATATATTGACGTATATGAAACACAAAATTAGCGGTAAATTTTATGTGGTTTTTTTTGCACTTGGAACATCAATATAATGATATACGTAGCGTATATCTATGCAGAACAAGAGTATACGTAATGCAGATCTTTGCCCACCAACTGAACAATGAACTTGTGAAATTCATTGGTATACGCATGCGTATACTTTGATAAATGTAAAGGGACTGTGTATGTGTATACATTATTGTGTACCAAGAATTTTGACAAGTGCAAAGAAGGATGTACCGTTTTTTCCACATTTGAGGTAACACGACCCAACGGGGCGGTAGTAGAGTTGGATAAACCTTCTGAAAGACACTGCTGACCTCAGTAAACAATACACGAGCGCTTTTCTATCATCAACTATTAACACTTTCCGTGCATACTTAAGTTCCGTCTTTCACTCACCAATTCAGTTTCAGCAGGATTGTGCCATAGACTTTGAGAGGATGTGCTGTTACTGTAGACTATTGTGTATGACAAAAAGCCCTGCAGATTCTTGCCGTCGGATGTCACAAGTACTGCAACGCCAGTCACTTTCATCACGTATTTCGATATGATGACGATATTGTTACCATTTTCCACCTCCCAGCCCTTGCGGTAAAGGATTCCATTCAACGAAAATACCAGGTTCTTTTTGGGTGCAGGATGACCGGTTTGATCATTTACCGTAAAAAATGTTAACTCATCCTTGAACCATATTATCCCGTCATTGAACATTGGTCTTATCATTTGAGAGCACGTTCCCTCACAGCCTGTAAGCAGATAAACAATGTTATCAGAGGTATATTCAAAATTGTGTTGATATGGTTATCACACCTTGAAAAAATATAAGGTTGTCATACTAAATGACACAATTAATTATTACTGTTTGTTTCAAGCTCATCCTTATTGCAATCATTTATATTCGACAAAATAGAAGCTAACAATTCGTCCGTTTTCAAATCACTTGAAAAGGGAAGTTTTAGATGTGGTGTCCTTGTTACATAGCTTTGAGACGTTAAATCCTAATAAAGAAATATATTTATATCACTGTAATTAATGATAAGATGCGCTCTCACGCTGCATTTTGAATTGAAAAGAATAAATATGATAACCATCCATTTAAATAGTTTCCAAGTAACTTATTTAGGGTTGAAAATGCACACTTGCAAAGTCAGAGGAAGCGCCTTGAATTACTAGGAACAAGTGATTGGCTTGGACATTTTGTTTTCAGTTAGACTAATCAAATAACATGCATTAAGTAGTTTTTACTATGAATTAGTTATATCCTTTGTACTGCTTGTGTATAAGATTGTGTCCGATGCTGCCCAATGGCCAGTTTTATGATGTATTCATTGCATTGATTTAGTGTGTTAATGATGTACGATTACGAATGTATATGTGCGAGTGGTTCGTGAACTGTTCAGTGTCTGGAGGGGTAATTGTCAAAAAACTAACAAATCACATCGGTTGTTGGGTCACTCATGTTCAAGGTAGAGATTTAGCCGAGCGATTTTGATTATCTATCTTTGGTGGACAATACTGCTGGTATACATATTTGTCTCCGGGGCTATTTGAAGCCGAAGTTAGAAAGATGGCAAGTTTACTAGTATGTAGGGCAAGTATCTGAATACACGTGTGAGATTAACGAGTTTACTAGGTAAGAAAGGGAAAGCAAGTCCCCACATCGTTCATATCTGAGTTATTTGCGTTTTTGCGTACGATATTGTTTATATTGAAAGTGTATATGTCATGTTTGGCTTTTTTATGTAACGTGTTGATTAGCCATGGCGAGACGTATCCGTATTCCAAGTGTCTTGCTCATATTATCCGCACGAAACGGAGACACTTATGTGACACTGCTATCCTTTCACGCTATGTTTCGAAAAAAGAATTCTTCATAATCCGCTTAAACTCGTTTTTGATTGGTTAGACGTGTTGAATGATTGACTGATCTCTCGTGTTAGTATGTTGTTCCACTTAAGTTTGTTGTTCAAGTAGGGAAGCTAGAATGTGTACGGTTTGGTCTTGTTGTCTCTTTAAATTTAAAGGCAAAGTTCTTGTGAAGAATTTCATAACATAGCTGTCAGTCACGAGACATGGGAACCATCACAGGCTGTCTCACTTATATTTACGGTTGATAGTACCCACATCATTTTATTCTCAGTCAGGCGAATATTTCATGCCATGCATTCATGTACTGGCTTACGCGGCAGTGGTATCTGATGACCATGTCAAAACAATCCTATATTCCTTCAACTCCGCAATACTCGCAGCAGAAATTATATGTAATGGTATGTATGTATGTATGTATGTATGTATGTATGTATGTATGTATGTATGTATGTATGTATGTATGTATGTATGTATGTATGTATGTATGTATGTATGTATGTATGTATGTATGTATGTATGTATGTATGTATGTATGTATGTATGTATGCATGTATGCATGTATGCATGTATGCATGTATGCATGTATGTATGTATGTATGTATGTATGTATGTATGTATGTATGTATGTATGTATGTATGTATGTATGTATGTATGTATGTATGTATGTATGTATGTATGTATGTATGTATGTATGTATGTATGTATGTATGTATGTATGTATGTATGTATGTATGTATGTATGTATGTATGTATGTATGTATGTATGTATGTATGTATGTATGTATGTATGTATGTATGTATGTATGTATGTAGTATGTATGTATGTATGTATGTATGTATGTATGTATGTATGGATGTATGGACGGATGATGTATGTATGGTGTAGTATGTATGTATGTATGTATGTATGTATGTATGTATGTATGTATGTATGTATGTATGTATGTATGTATGTATGTAGTATGTATGTATGTATGTATGTATGTATGTATGTATGTATGTATGTATGTATGTATGTATGTATGTATGTATGTATGTATGTATGTATGTATGTATGTATGTATGTATGTATGTATGTATGTATGTATGTATGTATGTATGTATGTATGTATGTATGTATGTATGTATGTATGTATGTATGTATGTATGTATGTATGTATGTATGTATGTATGTATGTATGTATGTATGTATGTATGTATGTATTTAAATATATAAACACATATTACTTCAAGTACAAAATAAATACATTGTGTTACTTAAGTTTCATGAATCCAGCAATCGTAAGACCGAAGTGAAATGATTCCTAGCTGTACACTCTCATTTATATGGCTTGGACGTAGAATTTCTATGTCTAAAATTTGATACATAATATTCGTGTTTGTGGTAGCAGTTTTAGTCCAACTAAGGGCGTTTGTTTATCTCAGTAGATTGTCAGCATCGATAGGTATCGTAGGCAGGTAGGTTGGTTGGTGGGAAGGTAGGCAGGCAGGTAAGTAAGTTGGTCGGTAGGTCGGTAGATAAGCAGTTTGTAAGGTAGATAGGTAGGTAGGTAGGTAGGTAGAAAGATAGGTAGGTAGATTGATATGAAAAACTTGTTCTCATTTACATTTCAAATGGTGTCTGAAAACGTCAATACTAACCTTTGATATCTGCAGGAGTGCACAACACGCCTGTTACAAATTTTCTCCTCATTCTAACAACTCCAGACTCTGGCAAAGAAGGGTTATTGCACCAATCTGCTGATTGAAGCGTCTCGCTTGGATCTAGCGCTAGGATCTTATCCTTCCCCCAAAATAGTTCACAGTATACTCTCTCTAATCCAAACACCTTTGCTGTGTACAGATCCTCCTGTGATGCCATTGTAGCATCGAGATTCCGACAGGTTTTATCAGCTTCCTGGTATGTATATCTTCCCGTTACAACAAATGCTATTTCTGAAACAAATATCAATGTGTCGTCAGTGATGCGCATCGGATCGAGAGAGATTCGACAACAACAAAATTCTCTCTTTATATTTCCTCTAACCACCCAAAGACGATTCTCAACGAAATCTGAATTTGTGATATAATCTTTTCCTTTCTGAACAATAATATTGTGAGTTTTTTTTGACATTAAGTCGGAGTCGCGGGGAAATGATTATGACCGTACAGACTCTATAGGGGATGCTATAAACTAGGTACAGTCATACAATGCACTATCAGACTACGCTGGAAAAGTACATTGTTGCCATTTCTATCGCTAACAGTTACAAAAATGTTACAGTTAATATGATAAACACTACAACATTTGCCATTGCTGCGTTTATATCTACATTTGTAGGAAATCTTCCTTGCTCCCCCACTGCATTAGTATTTTCGTCGTAAATCTGTATAAGTGGCATCTTCGAAATGGTTTGGATCGACATGGGTCACATAATTTGAAACCTTCATTTAAAAATGTCAGTCACATACAGTTAGACTATCTTCTGACAAAGGAAAAAGACACGTCCTACTCAATGCAGCCTTGAGTCATTTCTAATTCGCTTTTATGTCTTATTTCTGAGTCAGTCTTAACTTCACATGGTCAAGAGGCCAAACATGCTTGCTTTCATTGTGTATGATTTTACCTATACGTGTAAATATCATTACGTATATGCAATGAAATGTATGCTTACTCATTTCGCACAAAGTACCACTGTAACCAAGTGGACAAACACATACGTAGCGTTCCCAAAGAGGTACACAGGTCCCTCCATTTCGGCATCGCTGCTGGTCGCAGACGTGTGGTAATGGATATGCTGTTACAGAGAAAAGGGGACTGAAATCTCCTTACCATAGATAGGCAATGGTCAATAATGGAATTTGACATTGCATATACACGATATGTGTTGACGAATCATTCCAGACATTCGAACTTTATTCATTTCATTAACACTGTTCTGGTTATTGCAACAGTTTGTTGGACTTATACAATTAGTTTAAATCTTTTATAGTTAAAACAATTTTATCCTTATTATTTTTTCTAATCTAAAATTCAATATTTTCCCATCGAGTAAACATAGATTTGACTGACATTTGAATTCCATGGTAGTTAATGTGTTTCTCTTCTCTTGTAGTACTTGGCAAACTTCGGAAAAGCAATATAGATTTTTTATTCTTGATTTGTTGAAAGAACTATAACAAGTTTATTGGTCCATATATCTTTCTTTCATGAATATGACTTTGTTTGTGTACCGTCGTTTTACTGTCTGTTCTGTGCTGTTTTGTGTCTATGTTTACAACTATTGTCTTACAAATTTTGACCTATAGTGTTATTGGATTACGGATTGGTATGATTGCGATTATTATACATTCAACACTAAAAGGCTCCTCGACATGAAATAGCACGGTTACTATCAACCGTAATACATACGTACGAACCAACCGTGATACATACATACATACATACATACATACATACATACATACATACATACATACATACATACATAGATAC